>NC_089815.1:6582971-6700471 GCF_029633855.1 Hoplias malabaricus | reverse complement strand
ACACACGTTGGTAGGTGGATTGGCGACTCAAAAGTGACCATAGGTGTGAGTGAGTGTGTGTGTTGCCCTGTGAAGGACTGGCGCCCCCTCCAGGGTGTATTCCCGCCTTGCGCCCAGTGATTCCAGGTAGGCTCTGGACCCACCACGACCCTGAATTGGATAAGCGCTTACAGATAATGAATGAATGGAAGGACAGAAGCATCACATCTTTTCACGTGGAAAAGTATGTTTGAGAAGAAACGTCACAGTTGTTTGAACGTAGCTAAAGTTAACGTGTCTGTACGTTCTTATTCTGTTTGAATTAACTCAGAAGCTCATTTGTAACTCATTGGTTTACTTTTGTAGCCCTATGTAGTGATGCAGTTAGACATCTCCTGTCACGTCCTGAGACATTTCCACATTCAGTGATCAGAAACAGCAAAAATAGGTCAATACTACGCACCTCTGGAAGTGGAACTGCAGGAGGGCTGTGCAGGTGAGAGGGTGAGACAGTTTCAGTTTTTTTCACAATATTTTTAGTAACTTTGGTTGATTTATAAGAGTTACATGGGGAATTCGGCATCATGGAATTGTGGCTGCTTATAGACCCCTGAATGAAAAGAGAAATTTGCTTAAAGTTGGAAGGGTTCACTTCTGACGAACCACACACTCCCAGGTGTGTAGACGTTATTTGGAGATGTGGTGTGATAATATGGAGTCTTTCGTTCCGTGACACTGCCAGAGAGCAAGCACCCGGTCCCCTGAACTCGAAGCAGTGACCCTGACGACTTCTTTGTCCCAAAACAGGATGGAGCATTCCCTCTGGACAGGACGCAGCAGCAGTAAACATAGCTCTGTTTGTGAAATCGCTCGTCGGGCTGCAGACAAGTGTCAGAGTTGATGAAAGCGCGGGGTTAACATTTTGTCAACGCTACTTTTTTGCCTTGTCCTCCAGCTCCCGCTCCTCTGGGGAGGCTGAACATTGTGTGTTGGAACGCTGCTGTGATGATCATTGTCGCGCTGGATGATGAGCCTTGGCATCAGACCCCAGTGGGACCTGGAGAACACAAATGCTCCCGCAAACGTAGGTAGAAGATGCAGGAAGAGGGAAAGAGAAACACAGGGAGACATGAGAGAGATGGAAAACAAGACTGGAAGTGAGAGAGGGGGAAAGAAAGAAGGAGAAATAAAGGAATTGAGAAAGAGGCAGAGAGAGAGAGAGAGAGAAAGGGAAAGAAAGAAAAAAGATTGAGAAAGAGAGAGAAAACTGGACAAAGAAAGCAATAGACAAAGGAGGAAAGAAAGAGTGAAAATGTGAGAGTGTGTGTAAGTGAAATAGAGAGACAGTGTGTGTGTGTGTGTGTGTGTGTGTGTGTGTGTGTGTGCGTGTGTGCACGTGTGATGTCACCAGTCTCAGCTGCCAAATCTACGAGAGAGAGGGAGAAAGAGTGTATGTGTGTGTGTGTGTGTGTGTGTGTGTGTGTGTGTGTGTGTGTGTGTGTGTTAGGGGAGCGTGGCTGGCTGGCTGGCCCCCCAAACAGGCCAGACTGCTGGAAGCAGAATGCAAACCTCATTTCCAAAAGAAGGAGGAAAGAGGAGGGAAAAAAAGAAAACACACAAGCTCCTCTGATTAGAGCAAGAGCGCAGATGAAAGTCGGCAGGGCCAATCAGTGATGAGTTAGGGGCACCCAGGGAGGAAGTGGGCCCGCCACAGGCATTCTGGTTTGTCTGGTTGTTACTATTGAAACGGCTCCCAGAAACAGAAACAAATATAAAAAAAAATAGAACATGGAGGTGGAGGAAATGGTGGAGGAGGAGAAGGTGGAGGCAACGGTGGAGGAGGAGGAGGAGCAAATTCTGGAAAAATGTTATTACAATCAACACACTTTTCTAAAAACTCTTGGGGAAAATTGCTGATCTGGCTCTTTGTTCCCTTTCCTAGAACTCCTAAGAATATTCCAGAGTAGGCCAGCTCCCTGCAAAACACCTATTTAGCTTTACAGCACAGTTAGTGGTTAATACATTTGTTATTAATATGTTATTACATTGTTGATAAAGTGAATTTTTAAATGATATTGTTCATACTCCAGGTGAAGCCAGGTGTTCATACTCTAAACACTCACAACTGTACCACTAAGCAAGGAGTAATCACCTGATTTCTTATTACTCTGTTATTAAGTAGTTACTACTGGATCTTACAATATGACTGCTAAACTACTACAAACCAGGAATTAATCTGATTGCTTATTACAATATTATTAAGTAGTTATGACAGTAAGATTTGCATTTTCCAAAGCACTTACGATGCTACTGTTAATCTACCTCAGTCCGGGAGTTGGGACGCAAACAGATTTTTTTAATTACTGTTGTATTACATATTTACTACAGTGAATTAAGCTTTATAAGTCTTTGATGATCCTACAAAGCTATGGATTTGTAATAAATTGATTATTGCTAATATTTTATAAAGCAACTATTATAGTTAAGCACTGTAAAGCACTCATAATGCTACTGCTAAGCTATATGAAACCAGATTGGATAATCAGTTGATTGCTTATTATTACATTAATAAGCAGTTATTAAAATGATATAAGCTTTTTCCAAAGGTCTTACAGTCTAGTCATCATCTCAGTGCTCAGGTAAATTTTATTAAGTGCTAACTAATGTAAATTATTTAATGGAGCACCTGAATTTCTGTATTAAATATAATTTTTATTACAATATTATTATGCCCTTATTTCGCCCAACTGTTAGGCGCTAGTATAAGCTAACTAATGGTCGACTGTCTGCTTATTACCACATCCTTAGGCAGTAAAAGGAGTGGGTTAAAACCTTGTAATACTCTTATGACTCTTAAGGCTGAGTCAGATCAGTCACCAGGAAAATATACCATAGTTAATAACTAACAATTTAGTAATAACAAGGCAAGTAATTACCAGAAAAAGAAAGCTATAAACTCGCTATAATATCTCCATACACTAAAGTGGTAAAGTGTTATCAATGGCATTAAGGTCCTGCATTAAATTTTTCGATGCTAATGCTGAGTTCACCTATATGTCACTGCTGCCGTGTAATTTATTGAGGCCTTATGTAAATGCTGCTCAATCTTCGTTGGAATCCAACAATGCTCCTGGTTCACTTTCATTCCTAATATTTGAATCATGTTTTAAGGTCGGGCATGTCTTGTTGACCATGCGCAACGACACTACAAGATAGGATCTGTCAACAGATCCTGCAAACAGATACCAAAAATACACAAATTCTGGTTTGATCAGATACCTCAAGCACACGCAGTTTGGATTTGCTTTTCTGTCATTCCTCCTTCTGTCTAAATATGAGGTAAATGCATCCATTCATACACTTTCTGTATCCGCCTCTTCCTGATGTGGGTCACGGTGGGTCCAGGGCCTATACCAGTGCATCGATCCATCACAGGGCATCACCCATTCACCCAGTCATTAACACATTCATACCTGCGGACAGTTATGCAACAAAAACAAAGTAGTGTTTTAAATTTGCGTGTAGGAGTTCCTCAAGGCTCTATTTTAGGGCCTCTTCACTTCCCCAGTCTTTTTCAAACTGAGGTGCTCTCTAAGACAGCAGCCAAATGGGCACCATATGCTGGTGCAGCTCTGCACTTTACCCTATATCTCCCATCTCCTCTGGGCCTGTCTATCATGGCTTTGTACCGTTTGGTTTCAGTTGGCATTAAGCTATCTAGAGGCATGGCGTGGCACAGTCTAAATACAATCAGAGCATTTCCAGCAGCGTTGATGTGGCGAGGGGAGCGTGGAGGGTGGCTTGGTCACCCCCTCTTCCTGACCTACCATGAGGAAAACAAGGCGAGGGAGACGCTTTGAGCGCGTGCCACAACATTTTTGTGGACGGAGCTGCGGTGGCGAAGTTGCTCACACACTTGGATGGAGATGACAAGGTAGGGCCATTACGTTTTCCACTCTTGGCTCAGCCCCATTCGTCTCCCAGCCCTCTTCATTGCCGGCTTATAGCCAGGGGGGGCTCATGTTGTCTGCTACATGCTCCAAGACTCCAGACTCTTAGAGCAATCCCTTAGTTTTAAACATCTTTGAGATTGAAAAAAAAAAAACAATCTGAAGCGAAGAGGGCAACAGTGGCCGCCCTGGACACAAAACAGCCCTAGACTGATCGTTCTCTTTCATCTCTATATCCCTAGATGGCCCCAGATTAGCCAGGTGTTTACTTTTCCAGCTGTGAGTGTTGACATTGACAGGCTAATGACAAGAGACCTTTCAGAACGCTGCTGTTTGGAGAAACGCAGCGAATTCGATCTGTATCTCCGGGATAGGATTTCATCGTAATCCCAAATTTGGCTCTCGTCTCCGCTCAACCGGGAATGCTAGAGATTGATTCAATTTGGGAATGTGCTGTATATACAGGCCGGACCTGGACCTACCCAACCAAATTCAATTAGCCTCCCTCTCCCAGCGTCTGTGTTATGTGAATACTTGAAATAAACCATGCCTGATGCTAACTTTCTGCAGCAACAAAGAAATCAATGGGCGCCTGTGCCAAATGTCCTACTTCAAATCCAGCCCACCGCAGACAACTGCTAATCAAAGGTAATCAATAAGGACAATGCTGAAGCCCCAATTATCCAGTCTGTGCTCCAGACGAACATGTGGAGCTTTTCTTAGGCTCATACGCAAATTGAGGGCATGTGCTGTGGATCAATACTGAGTGAGGCCAAAAACACAGCCTGGGATCAAGGTGATTTCATACATGTTTGACTCAAAGGCCATTCCCAGGATGCATCAAATGTACACTAAGTATAATTGGCATTGGTAAAATATGTATTAAATATACACATATCTGGCAACCCAGCATTAAAATCAGAATTAGAAGTTAAGCCTAAACTTAGCCTTAAATCAATCCTAACCTTAAATTTAATCAAAAGCCCATTGCTAAGCTCCAAAGGTCTATTTCAAAAGTTGAAACTCAAATATCTCCCTCCACACTGTATAGTGCACAGTGTAAGTCATAAAATAATGGATTTTGCACTACATTAATGCACTGTATATTAAATAATAAACCCATAGCCTTCCTGTCCCTCTGTCTAACAATTTGGTATTGTTTTCTAATCAGTGATGTGCACTATGTAGGGAGTACGACACTATTTGGGACAGAAGCAAGTTAATACGGTCTAGAAGAGGCTGAAATTCCCTTCGAATCCCTGTTCATTTTCTGTTCGCCCCGAGACTTCCCACCCACTGACTTCTCTTTCCAAGGTATAGATTACATAGGAAACATAATGTGGATGAGCGTCTGTTTGCAATCTTTGCTGTTGTTCTGAGGCCTCATCCCATCTGACCTTGACTCATCTGACTCTGCACGGTGCAGCTGGAGTGGACCATTGGCTGCGGTCGACATCAGCATTGAGGGTGATGTACAATCATGAAGATCTGAGAAGCACACAGGAACTATCACATTCAAAGCAAGGCATAAGATCTGATGGACTAATTGAGCAGAGCTGGAGCGGACAGATGTCCAGTTTCTCACCGTAGGACAGGGTTCTATACCCAGCTTGGGCAGCCATGCTGGGACTTGTGCGGTCAGACCCCTAGGTATTGAAACACTGACCCTGGGGCTGGGAGGTGAAGCAGAGGCGGGTCAGCGTCCGGCAGGGTGTAAATTCGGATGTGGCCGGGTGGCGGATGAGCAGGTGAGCAGCAGCAGCAGCACTCAGGGCCCCTAACCTCCATTTCCTCTAGCGTTCCACCATAGACAGGAACTGTCTGGAGTGTGCACTTCTGAAACGCACTGCCACCAGCCCCTGGGTCAAATACCACAGCTCAAGCATGACTCAGGCATGTCCTTTCCTTCCGTCTCTACACACTGCGCTCGGCCACAAACGCCACACATCTCCTGTGTGTCTAAATGCGTTAGAGCTTCTTTAAGGTGATTTTGTCGTGGAAACACATCTTCTATTGTTCTTGAATTAGCTTCTGTGACCACCATAGGAAAGCATGGAGTCCAATACTTTCATTCATTCATTATCTGTAACCCTTATCCAGTTCAGGGTCGCGGTGGGTCCAGAGCCTACCTGGAATCATTGGGCGCAAGGTGGGAATACACCCTGGAGGGGGCGCCAGTCCTTGACAGGGCAACACACACACACACATTCACTCAAACCTACGGACACTTTTGAGTCGCCAATTCACCTACCTGCGTGTGTTTTTGGACTGTGGGAGGAAACCGGAGCACCCGGAGGAAACCCACGCGGACACGGGGAAAACACACCAACTCCTCACAGACAGTCACCTGGAGTGGGAATCGAACCCACAACCTGGAGCTGTGTGTCTGCGACACTACCTGCTGCACCACTGTGCCTCCCAGGATACATACAATGTGTACTAAGTATAATCACCCCTTTACAGATATACTCATTATGTTCTAAGGGGTACTCAGAGCAAGAAAACTGTCATCCTGACCCTAAGTCTTAACTATAACCCTAACCCATAGTCAACCCACCTATAGCGCTTTCCCACCAAAGGAACTCTGGTTCTTGAACGGGATCCATCTCTAATTCTTAGAACCTTGGTTCTTTCCAGTGAAACGGCCCCGGTTTCTACACTTTTAGAGGGGAACCAGAAATGTGTCATCAGTGGGGGCCATGACTTTGGCTGAATACAGCGCCAGAGCCACAGATAAACTGTCAGAGTCATGACAGGGTCATTGTTTATTCTTTGTTTACCGTGGAGTCAGATCAGAGTGAGATATAATACTGTGTAAATGTTGCTGAGTTCAAAGCCGCCCTGCTGAGGTTGTAAACAGCGGAGAAACGTAACCAAGACCCACGACTCTGAACAACACCAGAAACACATAAAAACGGAGCATGTTCCTGTTTTATTTCCTACTGTATAAATATTGTAAATGACCCCGTCCAGTTCCACAGGGCAATAACACTGTATTTAAGCCTCTTAGCTCTTTCTTGAGTTACTGAACCCCAACGTCAACGTCACGGTTCGCGCTGAAAAACCAACTCTTCTTTGGTTACAGCTGGGAGTTAATTGATCTGGTTCACGAAGTGGTTTATTTCAGTGGGAATGCGCCAAAAGGTTCCAAATGTAGTTCACAAACTGGAATCGTTCTGGTTCCACAGTGGTGGAAAAGTGCTACTACAGTAGAGAGTATAGTTCTTCCTCACTGCCCCCCGCCCTCCCCAACCCCCAACTCCAAGCCCATTTCTCGCACTCTGATTGGCTGTCAGAGATCTCTAAAAACAGTCTGAGACTAGAAAATCAGTGCTAAAATGGTGTAGTGTGAACCTGACTTCAGGGGCACTGTCCCTGAAACTAGATGACTATCATAATCCAGACACCCTGCAAACAAATGTCCTTTTATCTACTCATTCACACACCCCCCCCCCCCTCAGCTCTATTGATTTTGGAGGTGTGTTTGCGCTCAGGTTTGCGTACACATCTCTGTTCTGGCCTGCACCTATTCCACTGAAATGCAAATGCAACAGGATTCACCAATTAAACCCAAACCTGCATTTCGGGTAGGGCTTCAATCTCAGTGAAGCACAAGTACACGCAGCCGCAGCAGCTACACTCTGTCTGTCTGTCTGTCTGTCTGTCTCTTTGTCTGTCTGCAGCTGCATGCAATGTTGCTGGGTGTGAACCCGACTTCACCCACAAGGAACCTGATTAAGACTGAGCTGCACACAGGATTCAGAATCTGAAACCACTTAGAGGGGCTCCAGGAGCGAGCGAGGGAGAGCATGTGTGTGTGTGAGTGTGTGTGTGCAAGAGAGAGAGAGAGAGAGAGAGAGAGAGAGAGAGAGAGAGAGAGTTTCCTGAACAGAATAGAAAGCTCTGAACTGCCATTAGAAAGCCATCAGACTCGGCTCACTCTTTGGTGTGTGTGTGTGCGTGTGTGTGTGTGTGTGTGTATGTGTATTTGTGTAAGTTTAGGCTGGCTCTCATTATACTGCACTCAACTATAACCCCCCCCCACACACACACACCCTCTATTTCCAAGTCTGCCAGGATATTGTAAGATTGACTGCAGCAGCCAAAAATAACAACCTTCTACAGTGTCTCTAGGGAGTTGGTTCTTCCATAGTTCTAAAAGACACAGTGGGCTAGACAATGTTTCTGGACACACCTCTGTTCACCTGGTCAACACACATCAACTCGTTCTGACCTCAGTATAAGGGGAATATATAAAGGGGTTCCCAATACTGTTGCACAAGCTTTTGCATGATGCCACCAGAGGAGAGTGTAGTGAGTTGGGAAACACATCCTGAGTAGGGTTCAGTGTCCAGACCAGGTAAGCCCTAATGGATACACCACTAGGCAAAAAAAAAAAACGTGTACATTCAACTGAAGCCGGAGGGGTTGGGGTTGTCAAAACTTGGGTTGAGGGGGGTGCACACAGCTTTGTTCTGTGATTTCAGACGGCCATGTTGTGAATGTGTGAAGGTGTGAAGGTAAATGACTGCGGTTAGGGTTAGGGTTGTGAGGCTGTTGGTGGGACCCTGGCTGGACTTTAGCAGGGGGCTGTTGTTCACAGTAGCCAGGCTCTGAGGGGTCCCTGGGGGCCCTGAAATAATCAGGAGAGGAGAGAGGCCCTATGATGCTGCCAGTCCCCCAACCCTTCCACCCCAGGCTCACGGCTCAGCTCCGGTGGCATCCGGGGGTCATCTGTCCGAATTCTGCATTTTTTTTGGGGGGGTGTGGGTAGGCCTCAATCCTCACACACACACACACACACACACACACACACACACTGCTTTGGCAGGGGTTAAACACATGCACAGTTTTTTTTGTATATTACAGGCTTTATGGAAAAACTGTGTGTGTGTGTGTGTGTGTGTGTGTGTGTGTGTGTGTGTGTGTGTGTGTGTGTGTGTGTGGAGGGGGGTAGTGTGCACTTGTTTGAAGGGCCTCAAGAGGCGAGGGCATTACAATGACAATATAGCCCTGACCAATCTCTGGACTTCTGTGTGTGTGTGTGTGTGTGTGTGTGTGTGTGTGTGTGTGTGTGTGCAAATGCTGGAATTAGGTGTACCATAATTGAAAGCAGAGGTGAATAGGGGAAACTCCTTGTTCTTGGATGTATGATGTGCGAGGTGGAAGGTAGTAACCACCAAACTGCCTCTTTTTTAAGGTGGCGGTGGACACAGAACAGTTTGACAGTGGCTAGTAGTAAGATTCCATACAATACGTATCCGGTGATGACTCAATATATTGTCCCAGACCAGTGAAAAAACATGTATCTCCATGAATATAGTTCAAGAGGACAATGGCGATCTCTTTCTATGGAAGCATGTATTAAAAGCACACGTCTGGGTCAAAATATCACAAGGATCAAACACGACAGCAGGGTTCTCCCCCTGTCTAAACAGCTCTCTTCAGAAGGGTCGGTTACAGTGCCTGTTCCTTTAAATGAGAATGAGCCATACACACAGCTCAGTTCCACGCGAGAGCCCAGGAGTGGGGAGCGAGGGAGCAGAAGCTCTGGATTTTAGCTGTATTCACTCTGTTGTCTTTCTTTTTTTAGTCTCGTTTTGTACTCCACATACATTGTGCCTCTTTTGCGCAGTTATACGTTCTCTCATGTAAGCATAGGTCCAGCGCTGTGATTGGACAGACTCAGACAAGGAGGCGGGACAATCCTAAGAACCTATTTTTAACCCTTTTTTAGACTTAGGCAGCCCCCAAAAACCACAGGCAAACCTGATTTTCTTATAATGGAAACAAGTTATGAATAAATGCTACAATGTTTATTTTTGTATTCATTAACATTCCTTAACCACTTCATCCAGATCAGGGTCTGGAACGTACTGGACATGCACCAGCAAATATTATTTCAGAGCAGAGTGGATTGGAATGCTATTTTAACGTTAACTACTTTTGTGATGCTAATTCTCTGGAACAATCAAAAGCACAGGCTTATGGGTAACTTGCATAAGAGCCAAAAGCCTGTGCATAAACCTATGTCAGGCTCTCAAAACCCACCCCTACCTCCCACCCTCATCAAAGCTGAATTTATACTGACCGTCCTAAACCTGAGCAGAACGTCTAATGCTAAAAAAATAGTCATTTACAGCCCACTGTAGGCACTTTCTGCTTTCCCTCAGCTCACTTCTTATCTTGGCTAACATCATGAACTGTATGGTCTCTGCAGATACTACAATGTGGGTGTCCACTCGTTCAGACCACAGAGGGGTGTGTGTATGTGTGTGTGAGTTTGTTATCTCAGTGTAGGGCTTGTTTTTGTGTTTCCACCCTGACACAAAAAAAAAATCCCCTACTAATATGTGTGTAAAACCCCCTTGCTATTGAACAAATAAGGAACATAATCAAGACACATCTGTTACACGTTCTACAAGTTCAAACAGCTTGTCTGTGATCTAGATTTACTTAAGCATGTATGTACATATGTTAATGTATTCTAAATCTATTCCCAATCATACCACAGTTAGTTATGACCCTGCAATGTCATTGGCTGAGAGATGTTCCACGAGTGCATGATAACGGCACGCTGACCGATGCTCTTCAAGTATTACTCCACAATATGCTTGTAACCTAGCAACAACAGCCCTAGATTACAAAACAGCGGAGAGGGGCAGATCATTCTTTGCCACCAAACTGGAACTGATTCATTCCAGTTACATTCAAACCAATTACCCACAAACCAAGAGGTTCCAGAACTCAAAATGTTCATTCCGAGCTAGAACCCAAAAATCTCCTGAGCTAACGAAGCTCAAGAAAGAGCACAGAGGCTACAGACTTAAGGCACGGACAATCCCTTCTCCACTTACTGATCTGACAACCAAAGAAAATCACAAAGAAATAAAAACAAGAAAATGCTCCATGTGTTTTCAGGAGCTGTGGACAGTGCATTTCGAGACTCTTTTTTTCTCTTTTACCTTTCTCAGCTGCTCTCGTTCTCAAGCTCAGCAGGAACCATACTCCAAAATACTCACTGACCTTAAACAGAAAAAAACACTGCATCATTTACACATGTATTATATATCAATATGATCTGACTGTGCTGTAAACAGTGGATTAACCATGACTCTATTCTGTCATATCTGTCATAATCGTATTTTTCCTTTCCTCTTTATCTTAAAACCTATAAACTTTGCTAATTTCACTGGTATAATTCTAATAATAATAATACACTCTAGGTTCATGTCTTAACGTGAGATACTGGCACTGGTTTACGAGGCCATGACCACATCACACCGGTGTCAATGTCTCAGGTTGCAACACTACCTCTAGTGTATTGTTGCTTAATTATTTTGAATGAATATTTTTATTTAAAAAAAAAAAGCTTCAAAAATTCTACCCTATTCTTGCGAAAACCAAAGCATCCAGAGGAAACCCTCATAAACACTGAGAGAACATACCAAATGCCTCACACACAGTGACCTGAGGCAGGGATTAAACCCAGAACTCCCAAGACCCTGAGTGGCAGTTAGACTACTTGCAGAGCCGGTAACAATCCGAACACTGAGGTGTTCCTGCCCAACTCAGGAATTGAACCCATGTCTTCTGTAGAGTGAGCAACAGTGTAATCCTCTACACTTTCCAAACACAGTCCATATGAAGATGTTGGATAATGGCATTACACCACAATTTGCAATGTAGCTCACTCTAGGAACTCTCTGAGACCTGTGACCAGAACGGTCAATATCTTCATATTTAAGTTTCCTCAGAAACCGGCCACATGTTCGGCTGGTGTAGAGGGGCGGAGCTCAGACTGAGCCGGACCCTATGGAACAGGGGGCAAGATTGCAGGAGAAATGAATGATCAGATGCCGCTAAATGCCTCTTGCTTTCTCTCAGGCCTTTCTCCCAGCTGTTTTTCATTGCTCCTGTCAGTGATGTCGTTTCTGTTTGAGGTTGAAGGCCGTGAATTTGGGGGGTTTCGCTGGGGGTGGGGGGGCAGTCTCGACAGGGCCCTGATGGCTTTAGCTGCTGCTCCACTAGAAAGCTAGGCATTGTAAATGTCTGTCAGGGCAGGCTATAAAAGCAGTACAAGTCACTGTTCTTTGTGCCTGGACCCCTCGAACCGGAGGGTGTCCTGCAGAGACCCATGCTGTGCCAGCTCTGGACATCAAACCTTCTTGACATGATGGGATTGGGATCAAATAGTGTGAGCCACCTCACAGACACAATGTGGGGTTCGAATCCCTGCCTGAGCAAGAACGCAATGCTACACTGATTATGGTTCATTGTGGAGCAGCTGCACAGGAGCTTAGGGTTGTCATATGCAATTTAAATGGCAATCTTGAAGAGTATACACCCCTCAGTGTTGGGCTGTGGAAAAATGGACGAATATTTTGGAGAGATAGGGGTCTATTTAATGTTAGAGCTGGACGACATGATGAAAATCGATATTGCAATATATTTACTAATTCCAGTCCGTATATAATTCTGATATTGATATGAACCATTAAAAAGACACAGAAAAACTTAGAACTGAAGGCAACATGACATCACCATCAATCAAAAAACTCCTGGCTTTGTGTTAATATTTTTAAACTAACTTTAAAATTGAGTGAACTGATGGCAGCACCCAGCAAAGGATGCTGTAAATAATGGATATTAAAATATTAAAGGCTGAAATCTAATGCTTTAAAGCCCCAATTAATTACAGAGTTCCTTCTTAATAAAGAACTATATATTACCTCAGGAAACTCAGTTTGAACTAATGGCAGTAGTAGTATTAGTCCCACTTTTTAATACATGCAATTACGGAATAATTACTATGTAACTACAATTAACAACATGTAAATTATGGCAATATATACACACATCTACAAATGGATTACAATCACATACACAAGTGTATCCGCTTCCTTTTTTATGTAGCTTCACAAGTTTATAGTGTTTGTTTCCATGTGATGTAATGACACAATGAAATGTATGTGAAACAAGAAATACTTCTTTAATTTATATGTAGCAGTGGTTCACCAGTCGTTGTAATGTTTTGTAGGCATTATTAGCATGTTACTACATAGTAGTAAGACAAAATAATAATCCAGATTCCTACTTATTTTAGCTCTCCTCACACAGGTTTACTACATAATACACTTAGCATTTGAAATGAAGTCTAGTGGCCACCACGCTGACCCATTAAGATTAGGACTGCCCTCCACCCAAATTGCTAATGCCTCAGTGAAGCTATTGCCACATTATACATATAAATACCATCAGGGGAATCCAGTAGCTCCCAGCAGTTCTCCCTGAATCTCTCCAATTGTATGATAATGTCAAATGTAAAACTGCTGGGGACTTGGGCTCTGCTGCTTTCAATGCGCTTCTCTGGAGTCTGTTCACACTGCCCCCCCCCCCTTCTCCGGCATCTGTAGAAGACAACACAGCCATACACAGGGTGACAACAAGCCCATTAAAAAGGAAAAAGGAAAGTAAACAGTCAAGCTTTTCACTCTCAAAGAGGAACTGGAACAGTCTCCCAGCTGCTGGGTTTCTAAACTGCTTGAATATTTAATTCAGTTCAGTTTAAAGTAGAGTTATTAGTGTGAGGGTTCCATGAGTACAATGTTACCAACGCTCATAAACATTTCAGAAGAATGTGCCTTGGTTAACTGTGACAAACATAATGAGTAATAAGGCAAAATAATCAAAAACAATACATAGTGTGAGGCATGTATTTGTTAGATTGTTTCTCAGGGGGTCACAAATTGCTGCAAATTTCACACTATTTTTTCATCATACGAGATATGCTATAGCTTCTGTTATACCCAACCTAACCTCAGACAACACTTTTTTAACAATTTGGTTTATGCAACAATAATTACATAGTAGTTAATATGTAATAGCCATTTTATTGCAATGTAATAAAGCTTAAAAAAAAGAGCACTTAAAGCTTTGTGAATGTAAACAAAGGTTCTGACATTTCTACTTTTCATTAGAATCCATGTGTGATTTGTGGGTTGTACAGCATTAATATGATACAAATACATGTTTCTCATATGATACAAATACAAAAAGTTGTTGCTGTTTTTAGTAATGCAGAAAAATTGTGCTTTAAAAGTGTGCAGCAAAGAGGGGAAGAGGGTCAGGGCCTGGAATGTGTCTTTAGATCACTTTGAACCGGGGTGGGCTTGAAAGCAGCCCCCGAGTAGGTTTGTGAGAGTCACAGCCAAAGGTCACATTCCCTGGCTTTGGGCTGGCATAATTAATATTTATAAGGGTTTAATGCCAGATCCACACCCTCACCAACACTCCCACACACACACACACATAAATCGCTTGCATATAAAAGTGGCATGAACTCCAAATGAAAAAGTAGTTCCCATGTTTGATGAATTTTGTGAATATCAGAAGTTCCAAATAATTTTGTGCAAAAGTCAGAGACCACCCTTCAGTTGTGTGTTTTACAGTTCTGTCAAATGAATGATACTTACATAAGAACACAGAGAGTCAAAAAGCAATAGCCGGAAACACGAGTATCCAAAATTAGAGCTCAAAAAGTGATTAAAAGATGGGGCTCTTAACGACCGCGCAACACCTATCACTATAAACCAAAACGGTCCCCAGACAAACAACACCTACCTCCAGTGTGAGGACACACTCAAAACTAGGGTTAAAAAGGATGTGGAACTATCAAGGAAAATTAATATACGGAAAATAATAAAAGTAAATAGATAACAAAGAGAAGTGAGATGTTTTAAAGAATCTGCTGGTGGAGGCACACCTCTAGACCTCAGTACACCTCAACTGTCTTTGGGTAAAAATCTCAGAAGAAAATAAAATGAAAGAAACTTAAAAAACGGTTTAAAAATGTCATGCCAACTTTAACTTGATTAAAATTATGATCAAAAATTCACTCAGACTCTGTTCTGTGGCTGGAGAAGGGCTACCTTTAGGGTAACATTTGGGGTTAGGGATAAGTGTTATACTGGGGGAAGGTTTAAAGCAGTTAAAAAACAGTTTTTTTCTTTTGTAACGTTTAGTTGTAATTAAAATTCAAACATTCTCTCGTTCTCTCACCATTTGATAACTTTTGCATAGTTGTGAACATGGAAATCTCCGTCTTCAAATTCTCATAGCCACAACTCACACGTACTCTTAGATTCAACATTCATTCATTCATTCATTGTCTGTAACCACCTGTCACGGTTCAGGGTCGCGGTGGGTCCGGAGCACACCCGGAATCACTAGGTGCAAGGTGGGAACACACCCCACAGGGGGTAAATTTAAACACATTCTTTCTGTCAAAATTATGAAATCCCCACAAAATTGCAAAAGTGCAGGGGAATGTTTGAAATTCTAATTACGCTTACATCACATGGAAAAACTCATTTTAAATCATGTTTGTTTACTTTATAGTGAACAAATATCTTTACGAGTGGCAGCTGTATTTAGTTCACGCTTCATGAATCCTCTGGATGTTGAAGATCACCTAGAGGCCAAACTGAAAGGAACATGCTGAAGACTTCCAACTACAGAGAACCGAAAGTTGATTATAACTGCGTCCCCAGTTCCAGTCCATTCTCCTCCAGTCCATATTTGAGAAAGACTCGGCCTGAAGCCACACGAACAAAACCCTATTTGTCAAGCGTTGTGAGATTATTACCATAATTGAGTTTACTGCAGATGAGGCCTTCCTGTGCCGGCTCTTTAATGAACACATTGTGGGCATTATTACGCTGCATAAAGAGGGATGAGTCCGTAGATGATGGGGACCCTGCGGATCGGCCGCGCTCATCTGCCCCCAGTCCCAGAATCCCGCGGGCCACTTGCCCGTGAACGACGCTAACCTGATTAGCGGCTCGCCTGGGATCCTCGGGCTTTGTCCAGGTTTTTTTTTTTTTGGGGTGGGGGGGGGGGGGCTTTTTTGTGCCACTTCGACCGAGGCTGAGAGTTGAAATGAGATTACGTCCCCGTGAACAGAGGGGGACAGAGAACGCTCCCCTCGATCGGACGAGCCAGTGGCTGGGACAGGACGGAGAAGACAGGGAAAACATGATGAAGCAGAGACACTCGAGACGATGAGGCCTGTCTCCGATGTACCTCAGACCATTCCAAGAATGTCGGAGAAAGAGAGAGAGAGAGAGAGAGAGAGAGAGAGAGAGAAGCCCTGAGTAAAGAAAAAGCCTGTTACGGCTCATAAGGGGCACATCACAGGAGTGGGCCTTTCACGATTATCCCAGATATGAAGGAGATGAGGCCCATGCACTGTGTCCTCGCCATGAGCCAGGATAAACATGCACATTCCCAGGCCAGACAATACCCACCTCACCCCTCCTCTCCACACCAGCAGACAGCCTCCCATCTTACTGCTGTCAGAGGGTCTCGTTACATAATGTCCAGTAAGTCTAAAGCAGAAGATTCAGGATGAGGCACAGGTGCAAAGTGAAGGGCGAGCCATACATCATCTAGGTGCCATTTGGCAACAACTGATTCATGAACTGCTACACGCTTACCCTTTAGCCTGAGTGTCATGGTGGTCTCAATGCGAGGTTCTACACGGCGCTGCCATTGTGTTGACGTATTACGGTCGCCGAACCTGCACCAGATGTCCCTCCAAAATGTGGACCAAGTCCTGGACTTTCACTAGGGTTTAGCTGACAACGCCCCAGTTGTCCCACTGTCACACAGACAACTTCCCACACTTTCACTGCCGTTTTCTTGACGTCTTAGCAATGCTGAAAATGTGCCAGTTGTCCCACCGTAATGTGGAATGTCCCGTGAACAATCTGAAAGCACGCATCAGGTGTCAGTTCCTGCTCTTGTGTCAACACGAGGACGCTGCTAATGCCATGAACAGATGTAGGCCGTGTCCGGGAGAGCGGACACACCCAGCTTTATCCACCTGCTGATCAGCAAATCTGTTAATTCATCCCAAACCCACGCACTGGCACTGTCCCGGGCTGAGTGGAACATGACTCACCGAGTGTTAGCTCTTCCCCCTGCCTTATCGCTAGCACCTGTACCTGGCATATGACTGATGTTACTGTAAACACAAAACCAAACAAATCTCTAACGTGTGGAAGTCACCGTAGTTAATCTGTCGTCCCAAAAGCAAACTTCCCTTTTTTTTAATATGGGCGTTACTGTTTGTATTTATTCACGAAGTTAGCAACATGGGGTGCAGTACTTTTCTTATCATCTGTTATTCACTGTTATATGGTGTTATGCAAATGTGTGTGACCCACGAGTCCAATGGGATATATTATTATAAATATATATAACTTCTTCAATGGTCCTGGTGCCTACCAACCCACAAACGGTAAAACAAGACCACCCAATCAGGTATACGTGGGCCGCCTATGATTTTGTGCTCAAGTGTGGAGAAGCCTCCAGCCTCTTTGTCTGATTCTCTCCCATCACAGCGTGGATCTGGAAGAAGAAAGTGAAAAAAGAGAATAGAGCAAATGTGGCTTAAATCCAGAGTTTCTGCTCATCGATCCTCACTCCTGGGCTCTCGCACTGAACTGAGCTGTGGCTCATTTTCATTTAAAGAAACGGTCATACTGAAAAGAAAAACCAAGGGCTGTGGTGTTTGGTCCTTGTGGTATTTTGACACAAGCTTGGGATCTGACTGCAATCAGACAATCAGTGTTCACACTGAGAGAAATGTAATTAATTACATAGGCTCTACTGCTGTAATCATAGTATAACAAATAAACAGGAAATGGATGAATGAATGAATGCACAGACATAGACTAAGACTTATTCAAAGGGTTTTTTTTTTGCATATTTTATTGCTTATGATTTATTTGTGTTCCCAGTAATACAAATAAACCCAGTCAAAGTGTTTTCTGTTAAGTGTCTGCCACTTTTGCATTTGTGTTTCCCTTATTTGCATACGACTGTGTTAGACCCTTGTGCTCTTAATGATATCTCTCACGTTATTCCAGATGAACGGTTTCATGCAGTTCTTGCCGTGACAGGAGTCTTTCATTGTGTAATAATGATTAACGTGACTGGATTCAAATACAGCACTCGATTCAGGGCGCGACAAACAACCTGATCCTATCTCTCTCTGAGTATATCTTCCTTTCAGTGGGATTCCAGGTAAATTTCCTGCATTTTTTCCCAGGGCCTGGTTGTTATCTGTGCATGGAACAGGCTGCTCTAGGTTTCAGGCAAAGCTCATGCAAAGTTATGCAAATGAGGGCTCTGGAACGTGCCTCGACCACATGGACATTTTTGTGAAGGGGTCGGGAGTGAGGTAAAGACCTTGTTTGCTCTCCGTGGCTCTGGTTGTGCTCAAGGCTGGGTTGGATTTCCTGTAGAGATACACACCCACGCTGAATCCTTACGAGGTCCTTCACTTCTGCTTCGTTGACGCTGAGATACTGAAGGCTCTTTCCGCGCTTGTGTTCTCAAAAGCCAGAGGCAAGACAAACATTCCGACATATTTCGATTGTAATGACGATTAGGATTTTAATGAGAGCAGAGAGGGGTAGGAGTGCAGGACATTGGCTTGCTGCCAACTATTGAAACAGTTGGTTTGTAGTGAGGTATTATTTTGATTTCTATTAATAAGGTGTGGCCACAACATAATATATCAATCTATTACATCATAGCCTCAGTATACTATTTTGTGGCCTCAAAAAACTATCTTGTGGCCTCTAAATAATCTCATGGCCACAATAAATAATATTATATATTTATATTATATATATATAGTTTTAAGGAAATGTTTGTGACAATGAAAATACCACAAGGATCAAACACTCGACTGTTAGAAGTTATTGGACTCTGGTAGTGACGATTGGTAGTGACACTTTACGACAACAAAGGCCTCCCAACGGAAACCCTTGTAGACACAGGGAGAACACACAATCCTCACAAACAGTGACCCAAAGTGGCGCGGGCAATGAACCCAGAAACCCAGGACCCCGCAGCTGTGTGACAGTGACACTACCTGCAGCCTCACTGTGCCCTATGGAAATTAGAAAACTGGAAGGCTGCTTGAGAGATGGGCTGAGGAGGTGGGAATGGGTGAGGGAGGTGTGTGTGTGTGTGTGTGTGTGTAAGGGGGGATGGGGGGGAAGGGGGGGGGGTCAAAGGAAAAGAGCTGTAAAGATTTATCAGATCACCTGGGGTCAGGCTGACAGGCCTTTGAGCAGTATATACAAAATAATACAAATAACTGAAGGGAAAAGGAGCAGGTGATAGCAGGGCTACAGTTCCCAACACCCACCATCCCTCATTCCCCCCGCCTCCACAGACACTCAAACACACACACACCTCCCCAGCATGCTCATACAGTGAGTGTGTGTGTGTGTGGGTGTGTGTCAGCATGTCAGAAAGTGAGTCCCCTTTGTAAGTGTGCACCTCGGCACAGGGGAAGGCCGGGTTCGAAGGGCATTCAGAGGCAAATGAGCCAAGGACTGGCAGCTTGGAGATGGTCCGTGAGAAAAGACCCCCACGCTGAAGCTGAGCGGCAGGTCAACTGTGCCATCGCAGGAGATAAATATGTATAACACGCCATTGTTCCTCCAGGATCAGGCAGGAGCTTTGTGCTGAATTTGACACTTCGGTTTTGATTCGAGTCGAACGGTTGGTGGATTCTCCCCTCGCAGACAGCCGATGTCCGCCACCTAACGCTGCCGTGGCGATCCATAAAAACACAGATGTCTCCAAAGCCAAACGTCCCAGACCCTCTCCACCAAGAGGGATCAAGGAGTTCCATTCGTTTGTGGCGTCTTCGCAGGTTTAGGTCAGCGATAGCTCCTCTTAATCCGTCCTTAATGGCACTGTGAGTTTACATGGTGCTAATGCGCCAGTTAAGAGCATGAATTCAATTATGCAAATACATATTCATTACAATGTAATTACTATATTATAGTTGTGCAATCTGGGGTGTAAACAACATTAACTTGTTTAAATACGCAAGCAGTTGACATCTGAATCTTGTAAATGCACAGGAACATTATCTAAAATGTAAACAGATAAGCAGTTAACGGTCTTAGATGCAGATCAGGGCAATACAATTAGCAGTTGCTAAAATGTCCTCCCAGCAAATGCGTTTCATACGGCCTTGTAGTTAATACATGTCCACTGAGTAAAAACAACATACTGTTTCTACAATATTTATTGTAGTATTGTATTTAACATACACAATAGCATCAATAAAATCTGTCCTTACCCAGTAAACAAGGAACGTCCCTGGACGTTCAAAATAGGTCTAAAAGTAGTCTGTCCGTCAAGGACATATTTTAAACGTCAATGGACGTCCAAAATCCTTCTTAGTAAGTTAGTTAAGTGGTGACCAATCGATAACGTCAGTGGACGTCCAAAACGCAGTTTATACAAGTAATTTATTTCGGGACCAATTAATAACGTCAATGGACGTCCAAAATCCATTTTAATAAGTTAGTTAAGTGGTGACCAATCGATAACGTCAGTGGACGTCCAAAACACAGTTTATACAAGTAATTTTTTTCGGGACCAATTAATAACATCAATGGACGTCCAAAATCCATTTTAATAAGTTAGTTAAGTGATGACCAATCGATAACGTCAGTGGACGTCCAAAACACAGTTTATACAAGTAATTTATTTCGGGACCAATTAATAACGTCAATGGACGTCCAAAATCCATTTTAATAAGTTAGTTAAGTGGTGACCAATCGATAACGTCAGTGGACGTCCAAAACACAGTTTATACAAGTAATTTTTTTCGGGACCAATTAATAACATCAATGGACGTCCAAAATCCATTTTAATAAGTTAGTTAAGTCGTGACCAATCGATAACGTCAGTGGATGTCTAAAACACAGTTTATACAAGTAATTTATTTCGGGACCAATTAATAACGTCAATGGACGTCCAAAATCCATTTTAATAAGTTAGTTAAGTGGTGACCAATCGATAACGTCAGTGGACGTCCAAAACACAGTTTATACAAGTAATTTATTTCGGGACCGTTTAATAACGTCAATGGACGTCCAAAATACGTTTTATACAAGTAATTTATTTCAGGACCAATTAATGATGTCAATGGACGTCCAAAATACGTCTAATAGTCGTCTTTTCAATGTCTGTGTTTGGACGTCTTTTCATTTTCGACCTTAAGAGAACGTTGATTAGACGACAGTCATTACGCTATTTCAACATTGAATCAACGGCTGAATGTTTACTGGGTAAGGCCAACATTAACAGTAAACAATATCAAGACAGAATCTTCCAAATAAAATTTTAAAAAATTCCACCTTTTCAAGCCTTTTCTCTTCATTTTTTTTCGGTTTAGAATCTCACTGGCCGTGTGAGGTAAACAAACAGTGTGATTGGCTTAATTCAGGGAGGCTACAGCCTTAGTAACTGAATTAACTCCGCATTTTGTCTGATGCCACGACCACCTGAAAACGTTAATCCTCCAAAAACATTATTATTTTTATATTATTTTATTTAATTCTCATTAATTCATCAAAAAATGTGGTCAGCTCTTTGTGTGACACCTTCTCTAGAGAAACCGCAAAGCGGTAATAAAGCAAATAACGGTAATAGTCTGCTTTTTAAATATAGAGTCTACACTTATTGTGGTTAGAATTAAACCTTTTTTTTTGCATGATCTGAAAAGGTCTGCTCCCCTTTACATCATAGTAAAGCTTTGTGATGTCACTTACATTCCGTGTAAGAATGTACTCCTTCTCCTTAAAACTTACAATCGTTTGGAGACAAAATGGTTTGTTCCCTCAGTGACCTTTTTCACGTCATGTCAATGTCAGAAATGGAAGTGTAGACCCACAGAAAAACCCCAGCAGTTGAAAGGGGGTTAAGAGATAACCTCGGCGTGGCAACACTATTACAATTTGTCATACATTTGAACCTCCGCATGCAAATGGAATTCCCATTTAAAGCCACCATGGCATTGTCAGAGTGACTGGAAAACAAGATGGATGATTGCATTCCTCCATTCTAATTGGCTTTGAATGTTTTAATTCTCCATCTGCCCCTTTCTGCGCTGACAACGTAAACAACATTCCTGGAGGAAAGTGAATGGTGCCAACCCTAGCCGAAAAGAAAGGGGCTGCCTGATCAATCAGACAATTCTGAGCCCTCTGGAACATGGGTAAATATGGCCCATATGTGTTGGGGATTGAGGGAGTGGATTTTAAACCTGAAACTACTGAATTTAAGACTATTTACATTTAAGACTTATTACATGGTTATTACAATTTAACTAATATGTAGCTAATACATAACTAATATATATAAAACATATAAAAAAGTTACAAGGAAGAAAGTCTTGCTTGGAGCAGTGCTATATTAGAATTTCAGATTTTTTATATTTAACTACATTAATATAATGTTTAAATTAGATTTGCATAAAGTAAAAAGTTTTTCCAGCAGTTGTTTTTAAAATTGTAGGACAGTGAAGAGCTGTAGTGGGGGGTTTGTAGACTTTTGTCTCACCTTGAAAAGGTGCTACATACATTCATTCATTAATTATTAATTATTAATTATTATTTAAAAGCAATTGTATAATTATGTATTTATTATAATAAGTTGCAGTTTAATGGCCCAGGTTATAGTGGGATTTAGTGCTTTGTCTCTTCTCCATACTCACCCCCACCCCACCCCACCAACACCCCACCTCAATTAATATTTCAACAAGGGCACACTGGGTAAATCCACACAGGAAGTGTTGTTGTTTTCCACTCGGTTTGGCCCCCTTGCGGTTGGCCCTCACCAGCCGGAGCCTCATGACAATCAGGGCCCCTGGTGATCTGTCGTCTCTTCCAAGGACCTCCATTGTCCCGTGGGGTCTTTTCCTCTGCTCGGTGCCCTTGGACCCTCTCTCTGATGAACCACCCCCTAACACACACCCACACATACACCAAAGTAGAGTGAGTTAGAGTGAGAGTGGGGGACATTTTTTTCTTTTTTTGAAGGGGGGGGGGGTCCTCAGGCCACCCCTGCTCTGCCTGAGGAACCCCAGCTCACCCCCGTTTGCGGATCACTAAACAGGACAATCGCTCTATCCATCTTTTCATGGGCCATTGTGGTGCCACCCTGGCTTGAGAAAAGGACTTATTCAGTGGGGGGACCTTTCTCTCTCTCTCTCTCTCTCTCCTCACTCTTTCCACACTCCCTCTTTTTTTGATGTGTTGGGGGTGGTATGGTAGAGTTTTGATGCCCTGAAAGAGTTCCCCTGCAAACTTTGTGTCCGTTATTGCAAGAAACCTACCACCCCCTCCACCCCAATCCTCCGCAAACTCTCTCTCTCTCCTTATTCTTGCGCTTAAGAAGAGTCAGGGCTTTAAAGCCGCAGATGGTCCACGTGTGAGACTGGCATCCCCACAGATGAGGGGCAAGGCTGGATGGTCTCAAAACATCCAAATGTACACAAGCCATTTACCAGTTAAATAGCTGCACTGTTAGATTGGAATTTGAAAAAGCTCCAGAAACTAAATTTACTTCACAATGTAGTGTGCAACAATCAAAGACCACCAACCACTAAATTCAAGCATTGCTTTCCCAGCAGATGTTTCTGAGGACATTCCTGTTAGACAATAGATATAAGGCAATACGGCATTCAAAGACTTCAAAGCCAATAAGTAAAACAGGAATGGAACCCCTAAGAACTGGAAGCTCTGTGCAAAGTGTCTGAAATGATGTTAGATTTTACCTGTTGATGCATCTTTCAAATATCGTATTAAGAATATTTTCTCCTCTTCAGAATAATTTTACAAATGTGTTTTATGTCTTGAATTTACACTGTTCTTTTATTTACTTTTACGAAAAAGATTCAATTCATGTTTCCATTTTAATGCTATGGTATGATATGGGTAATCATAGTTCCCTCTGGTTGTCGACATTAGGAAGCCGAGCTGTTTGATTTACCACAGAAACTCATTTGTAACTAACTTAGTTTAGCAACACTTTCGGTAATGCAGTGTCTTGAATTTGGAGACTTTACCACGTTAAGTGATGCAAAACAGCACAAATATGTCTATATTATACACCTATGGAGCATTAATAGAGCGACATCATCATTTCGGTTCATGCTTTTCAAAATTTGGAGCTCTCTCCGTTGTCTAAAATGACTCCAGATGCCTCTGTAACTCAGCCGCTGTAATATAATGATCCAGACTGGTCTCAACATGCATTCATACCTATTTAAACTATATTTCACACAAGGAGTAGTAAATATAACTGCCAATTTATAAATTTGTGGATGTGCACGTGCATTTCTGGCTACAGAGAATGAGAGATCCACCTTAAACTTTAACACTACACCTAAAGTTAAACCTCTAATTCCTGTAAATCTGTAAAGTCTACATGGAACTTCAGTAGATTTAGTAGATAAAAAGTTGCCATGTGAAATAACTATGAATCAGTTCTTTCCAAAAGGATTTAAACAGCAGTTCTAAAGGTTAAATAATTGATTTGGTTATGAAATAGTTGACTGTTGACACTGCTGACACATACAGACCATCAAGTAAACATTAGCCCATTGCCTTACACTTAAGTTTTCATGAATATGCAAATGATTTACAACAATCAAGCGCCATTGTCACATATTTGCACATTTTCAGACAATGTCATTAACAGTGAGTGGGCCTGCTGTGTTGTGCTCTCATGCGAAACAAGGATGTATTTACTTGTGTATTCGATTTGTAAGTGCACACATATTAGCGTGGTCTAATGTAAAGTTTTAAGAGTAAATGGCCTGAAGCGAAAGGCTGCTTTGGCAAAACAAAAGATGCCTTTGAAGAGGCCCTCCAATCCTAATCTCACAGTCAAGCGTCCTGGCCAGTGGATGGAGCATTGTGTGTGTGTGTGTGTAAGTGTGAGCTGATCTAAAAAGGGGCGAAGGACGCAGTGTGCTGCAGGGCAACTCTGGGCAGCGGTGCCAGAGCCCATCTACCAACAACAGGCTTGGGATGACACGCAATTATGCATGCATACCAAGCCACATTCTTCAATGTATCACAGGCTAAAATGAGCGTAAATAGCTTCTTTAGGGACGGTATGGGTGCACAGCAACTTTCTGGCACAAGGCTACAACTGCTGTGCCATCTAAGGTAGAGTGTCACATAAAAGGAGGTGTTCAAGTGCATCAAGGTCTTGTTCACAAGTGCTGGGGAGAGGGATTGGCGAGTCGTAGGTCAGGTGTAACGGCTGCAGCAATGTGGTCATCGGGTTACTTGTCCATCTATGTCACTATTATCATCTTTGGCCATGAGCTTTCTGTAATGATCGAAGAAAAAGGAAAGGTCTCAAACACAAGTGATCAAACCAAGTATTCTCCAGCACGTTCCTGGAGGAGCTCTGTGTAGAGGTCTTTCTTCATGCCAAGGGTGGTCATCCCAATATCGGATAAGGATGATCCCTGGATACCAAGTATGGCCAACTGCGAGGAGGCCCCAAGGTAGAGCCAGGACTCCTTGGAGGACTTATATCTCCCGGCTGGCTTGGGTTCCCTCACAAGTTGAATGGCATTTCTCTGTTATTGCGTTTTCCTTTTTTAACCCTTGGAACCTATTGCATTTCCAGGAAGATGTGCTACTTGTTGTACCCTCTGGCACATGGTCAGTATGTAGTTGCTGTATGAACTAAGGCGGAGTGGCAACTTCGATCTTGTTCGGAATCTACTGTGTTTAAGTGTGTACCTGTGATCTGATCTTAAAGAGGAAAAGTAGCAGTGACTATGTGCAGCCCTGTCTGAGCCCATCCATCAAATTCTAATGCAATTCTAAATGCATGTCATGCCACATTCCTCCATGTACCAAAGGCCAAGACGGGTGTAAATATCAACAAGACTCTAAAAGGACTGCATGGGTGCCATTTTTGGCCCTTGAACCGCCGGATGGTTCTAGAGTCAGGGTATGGCCGCAGGATAAAGCAGCCTCTATCTGTGCTAATTGACACAGAGCTGCCGAGGAAGGGACTGACCTCCTGACCTTTCCCCGTTCCTCTTCCCATACAGTGTGTCTTTGTTGAGCAGCGCTGACGTCCTGAGCTCTGAATAGAGGGTTCCTTGAAGGACCCTGAAGAACTGCAGAACGTCTTTTGCTCTTGCGCTATTTCTGAACCCAGTTACGGCTTTAAAAAAATATCATCAAATGTCACAGATGTGGACAAAAGTTTGACTACACAGCAGTACTTGGTTATAAAATATCAATATATACAGACCTTTATATATGAGCGAGCTAAGGGTATAAATAGGATCTTTTTACCTCTTTGGAATGAAGGATACTGATTGTTGGCTGAATGGAGCACACTGAAGGAAAGAGTGCACACCCACTTTTGCGAGAAGAATTGTGGGTAGTGTCTCTGGAATGGTAATAAGTGGTTAATAACATCTTTAAAATATTTATACAGTGATTTTATCTTACGATATTTTTGAAAGCCATTTTTTTCAGCGAGGGCCACCAGGGCACAGCTTTGAATATGGCTTGAGCTGCGATGTCTTTGAAATCATAAATCCTGGCCCCTGGAAATGGCCCCCCAAGTGCACCCTCCAGCCCATCCAGTGATAAATCACAGCTCTATAATGGAAAACCAACTACGCAGGGAGTGGTAAAGCACCGTATAACAGGTATCGAAGATTAATGGCTGGCTTTTGCTGCATTTTGCCAGTGTGTCCCCCCCCCCCCTTTAAGGTACGAGTCTGGACAGTCAGGGTAGTGACCAGAGCTTCATCTGATCATATTCGCTACCCTTTCAAAGCAAAAGTTAACGCTGACAAGCAGAGACAGAGATGTTAATACTATGGCTCCTCAGGAAGACCATGGTCGTATAACATTGACCGCCTTGTCTTTTCTCACACCTGCCCAAGTCAATCCCACATTTTTAACGGGAATGCTGACAGAAGTCCACCTCATCTTTCTTTAGCTGGTCTTATCGCTCAAGATTCCCTTCAAAAACACTCCATTTCCATAACTTTCATCTTCCACCTCCTTTATGAGGAAGTCATTGTGGACTCCTTGAGACCTTTTGCCCCTTCCTTTGCCCCAAGAACTCCATTGTGTGGGGCATCTATCGCTTCCAAAGCTACTGCATTCTCCCCCAATACTCATCTTTTATTCCATTAATGGCGATGAAGATAAATGTGGTGCCAAGTGAAGGCAAATAGTAAATGGACTAACACCGACCCCCCCACACACCACATGCACAAACTCACCCCCAGCACCCACACACACTCAAACACACTCATACACACTCACTCCCAAAGCAGCAGGCTCCTCGCTCTCAGAAATGATGGATGGATATGAAGATGCATTCATGTTTCACCCCTCCTCATGCCTTCAACTGCTCACCACAGAGTGGACCCCTACAGGTTGGCAGCCATGATTTAGAACAGATTCCGTGCAGAATCAGTGATACATCCAGGCCATTGGGTGTCAGTGTAATTTAAGGCATGTATGTTAAACTCAAACCAATGCACAGAAGCAGGTGGTCCCTCAAGCCATAAAGGAAACAGCAAGGGAACTACCTTGGCTAATTGCCTTTGAGTGGACAAGCTCATGGTCAGCACACCCGAGGGCTCAGTGTGAGCAGCAGGGGCTTAACGAGCAGCAGTGGGGAGCAGGAGGGGATGGAGATGACCAGTGAGGTCAGGGGCCTGCAGGTATAGCGCTGGACTGAAAGGATTAGTTCATCTGATTGATGGCTTGTAATGCGTTCCTCATTAGCTTGCTGACACTCTCATACAGTGATGCCTCTGGAACTCCCAAACCCAGTTCCAAAGGACGTTAGGGAAGTGGGTAAATCCACTTTGGCCTCTATTAAAGTTACATCAGGCAAGACTGCAGTTATGTAACACCTAGCGTCTACGGTGCTTTTCCACCGTATGAGTCCAGCTCTACATCATTCAACACGGCTCGACTCGCTTTCCCACTGGCAGGCCAAACAACGGCGGCAGTAAAGTTAGGTGTTGTTTACTCATCGTGTATTCCTGTGTCCTTTTTGTTTTTTGGACTAAACACAGCTCGTTTTACTTGTCACACGTTCAGCTTTCAATGGAAATTTCCGTCTGCCATTGGACCAAGGAGCATTTAAATCTCTTCAGAACACCTCGAGGTAAAGTTACGAGCTGCCGTTGAGAGTCCGATAAAAAATAAATGTGAAAGCTGCTGTAACTTAAGAGATTTTACAAGTTCTGCATTTCTTGGTGATTGACACGTCTCTCTGGCCAATCAGCGCTCTGCAGGGTTTACACATCACTGTTTAGTACCTACTTGGCCCGATTGGAACCAGGAGTGAGCTGGGACTGAAAACTTACCTGGTTCCAGAGACCAGATTTAACCAGTGGAAAAGCAAAAGGGTCGTGCCGAGTCGAGTAAAGTAGAGTAGAGTCATGTCATTTTCATGCAGTGGAAAAGCATCATAAGCAAGTGAATTATAACAGCACTAAAACCTCTTAGGAGCCACCTCCACATCAAGAGGGAGGAACTTGAAACTAAATCCACACAGATTAGCGTTCTCTGTCTTTACACATTTAAACAGCTGAAATTCCTGAAAATGCTGTTTATAGGAGAGTGCTGCCGAGCTTCTCACTTAAGAATGTTATCACGGGGACTGCAAACTTTTATTCTGAAAATCAGAGATCACCCTGTATATTGAGAATTGTTCTATATGTATTTTGTGTTACAGAAAAGAGACATACGACGGGCAATGAGCCGAGAGAGAGAATGCTCCTGTTTCTTAAATGAAAACTAAAAAAAAAATAGAAACATAATCCCACTTTGGGAGAAAATTCTAATGAGGTGTGCTTTTATTATTATTATTATTATTATTATTATTATTATTATTATCACTATTATTTCTATATAAATTCACAAACATGTTGCAACAGAAAACTCAGCGAGATACACACAATCAATTAAAAGAACTGAATCCATTTAAACTTATGAGAGAAGAATAAATTAACTCAATATCAGATCTGCGGTTTAGCGGTGTGCAGTCCAGTTCAGGCAACAAGCCATAAACAATAACAGAAATTACACACATTTCCATGCATGTGCAGTCCAAATAGTATTTGTTCTACACAATAAATTCTAATTTAATCCTACTTTCAATATACAGTGAAACCTCTACTAATGAACGCCTCTACTAACGAACTTTCCAAGATACGAACCAGGCATTTGAATATTTTTTGCCTCCACCAATGAACCACGACTCTAGAAATGAACCCGAGACTCCGCCGAGTCGGCGGCTGGAAATGTCCACTGACCCCAATAGGCGAGTCTCCCAGCGCCCCCAGACTTGAGTGAGCTTTTAAGATTAGCACATTGTAGCTTTAGCAATTTAGCATTAGTGTAAATAGCAGACATCGAAATTGCTAAGTTAAGTCGTATCTACGCTTCGTCTCCCAACATTCACCCGCCTACTCTCCGTTATTCCACCCCTTCCCCCCCTCGTCATACAGCCAGTGCCTGTGTTACTCCTTCAGCCAGTCGTTTATTACTGTTACCACTTTATTTCTTTTTTATTTTTAGTAACGCTACATGTATTTTTTACTAATTTGAGAGTGTTGTAAACATATATCAGTGCAAAAAGGGTGACTTTCAGGGGTGGGGGCTGAAACGCATTAATTGCTTTTCCATTATTTTAAATGGGGAAAATTGACTCGAGATACGAACTTTTCCACTTACGAACCGGGTCACGGAACACAGCAAGTTCATAAGTAGAGGTTCCACTGTACTAGAAATACTAATACATAAATTATATATATAGATATATATGACAATTTATGCAAAATTGAATGTTAATATCAGCCGCTGTAGGATCTGTTCTGCTCAGAATGAACATGAAGTAATAAATTTGTATTTATTTATTTTTTATTTATTATTATTTTTCCCAGGGTCTTCCATATTCTCTAAGCCGAACACATGGAGATGGGAGCGCATTAACGGTCATCGGGGAGGGTCTGTTAAAATAACTGACAGGAGGTCAGTGTAAACACAGACATGCATTCCGGTCTGAACTGCACTATTCCAAACAGGTTTTCTCAGGCATTGTGCTCCTGCCTATGCCACTGCTAAAAGAACTATTTTTAACCGTACTCTTCATATCTGACAGTTGATTTGTCCTAGTTGAAAACTGTGAAATATTCCAGAAACATTTCAAATATGTGATGTAATCATGCCTGGGTGTGAAAGAATGGGTTGAAACTTGCTCTTTGGCCTCTGGTTAATAAAAAAAAAGTGAACTATGAATCCCACAGTTTAAGTGCAGTATCGTAGTTGCAGGGGTCTCCAGTATTTATCCCCGAACAGTCAGAACCATCACTGCTTTCTGTTTTAACAAAATTCCACATCATGTCCAGACTCCTTTTTTTGGAATTTCGGGTTTGTGTTACGTCTGCGATTTTTTTAGGCCACCTCTAAACTTCCCACACATTCACAGGCGTGAAAATCAGGTCGGTCTACTATCTAGATTCCAAAGAAGAAAGAACCCACAGCTTAGCTATGATACCGTCTGCAAACTGTCCTGTAATTCATGAAACTCAATACAGCCATTTGTACATCCATGTGCTACACAGGTCCTGTGACTGTTGCTACACATATATTAGCATTTTATTACAAGCAGTGTGTTACCAAATTTCACTTTATTGTGTATGTGTGTGTGGCGTGGGGGGGTGGATGTTATGGACTGTTATCTATAAAAGATATAATATGAAATGGTATTTAAAGTGTTCTGCTAGAGCCACAAAGGCAGCGCAGAAGCAGATTGTTTTGACTTGTTGTGGCCTAGAGTAACCTGCATGTTGAGTTCCTACAAGCCAATAATTCCATTTACATGGAGATTGTGGTGTGGGTAGTGGGTCTGGAACTAGGTCTAAAAGGGACAGGATGATCCTGGGGGAGGAGAAGGGTGCTGAGCAGCAATTAGACCAACACCCTGTCTGAACCTGAAAATGAGGACTGGCTTTTGTTGCAGCCTTTTGTTTCCTAATCTCTGCTCTCTCCTGGTCTGAGACCCCCCTGCATGTCTGCAGAGTTATTTATTATACCCACACTGTCTCATCACATAGGCATGGATACCCACTTTAATGTCTCGCTAATGGAATGCGATTCTGAACCTGCACCGACCATGTGGTGTAAACCTCACTGTCACTCTTTATTGGATTTATTACATAACAGCCCTCTTATACAAAGCACGTTACAGTTTTAGACATGTTACAGATGTAAGTGATTGTACGGTTAGGAGTCTTGCCCAGGGATTCATATTTGGTAGATTTAGACTGGGTGCCTGGGGAATTGAATCCCAGTCCAACAATGAAACAGTAACAAATGAATCAATGAATCATATGAATCAATTGAAACATTCCAGAATATATTATTAAATATATAAAACATGTATAATAAACAGTCTCAGTTTAAAAACACATGGGCGCTTGTGAACACTATATGCTTCGTGGGTATACGTTTATAACGATGGAATTAATCATGCAAATTATTTTAGTGCCGTAATACCTTCCTGACATCATAATTAATGCATACAAAAATGAATATCGATGGCTGTGCAGGTTTTACTTTTCAAATGGAGATATTTAAGATGTTTCACAGAATGCTGAACATCAAAGGGTCACTGAAAGTTGATTAAGAAATGTATATATTCTACTACTTTTTAAAACTACAGTTGATTTATTCGTTGCTTACTTACTTCTGCATTTACATCAGACTCCATTCTACTCCATTCTAATCCATTTATAAGTTTGGAATTCTCATTTCCTTACACACAGCTCTGTCGGTAAACCTTGGCTTGCTGTTTTATCCTGATTCACTTTCAACACTTTATGACATCATAAAATACTAGATAAACTAAAACTGTTTGTTTGTTGTTGTTGTTTTAATAATCATAGACATGTCAGTAATGTTGTATGACTATAAATTGGAACATGTCTATGAAGTTGGTCTAGAAATACATGAGTGATGTCCCTCATACACTCTCAGCAAGTTATAATGTCTGTGCTTTTATTATCAATAAATAGATATCATGAAAATCTAGTTGTCTATTTATTTATTTATTAAACAGTCGACTGCTGTGAGCTGTTGCTTTGTCTATAAACCGGACACAAGCAACTAAAATACTGCTCTCTCTCTCTCTCTGTTTATTTATATATTGTATATTGTATATATATTTATTTGTGTTTATATGCAGCCTGTCAGACATTTGCTGATAAAACATGAATGAGTCCTCCCCCAGTGAGAGTTCTCTCTGTTCAAAGGAACATTTGCAAGGCCTTCAAACTTCCTATTCCCTTTACCGTAATGACACTATAAGCAGTGAACTCAAAAACTCACATGGTCTTTCTTTCAAAGTTCAGGCAACAAAAGGCTCAAAGTCGAAAGCCATGTTTTCTGCAAAATACAGTAAAATACACAACTCCGTGTAAAACATGAGCTCAGACATTTTAACAAAGACATTAGTACGGAGTGATTAATGTTGTTTTTATTTTTGTAGGGAAAGAAATAAATGATTAATAACTTTTATTTATATTTATTCTCTTTTCTCTCTTCCTTTCTCTCTCTGTCTCTCTCCCTCTCCTCGTCTGTCTCACTGTTTAAATATAAATGTCTCGCAGAAAGTTTTTGTTTTTAATTAAGATATTTTACTATGTATCTTTTAGTCACACGACTAGTTCTCAACTTTGAACTGTGAAAATGGTCGTTTTAAAGAAGGAAAAGAAATAAAAATATAACTAAAATGGGTGCTGAGATGAAAAGATTTAAGCATAAAATGTGTGTGTGTGTGTGTGAGACAGATGGAGATACAGGGTTGTGTTCTGACAGTGGTAATACATAAAGAGTGATATAAAGTTTAATGATGAAGTATGCTACACATACTTTTTATTAAGTTTAAAGTGTGGAAGTCTGTGTGAGTGCAAAGACATTTCTGCATTTGAGACAGTGCTGGTTAAGAGACAAAACATATGTTTTTAAACCCTAAGGCAGGTTTAAAAAATGTAACCGTTTGTATACCTTCTGGTGAAGATCTTTTTTCCTGTGTGTACTATATTCTGTTTAACTGACATGCCCTAATTTCTTTGTTCCTTTACTCGTGACCTAAATAAATAAATAAATAAAATTTATGACAAAAACAATGGTTTTAAAAACACGTTTCCCATTTCTAACAGGTGCCAAACATAGCTGCAGTCTCCCTTTGTTTGGTCCGTTTTGTGATTTTTGTGCACTCTGTAATGGATAAAACAGAGATGTTAACGTTGGGGAGAAAGGTTACTCGTTGTACCGGTATTAGCGGTTATACGGTACTTGAAAGAGCCCAGGCAGGAATGTGAGGAATTTGAAAGCCTCCAATTGATCCTCCAGGACAGCAGTGAGGTCTTTAAAGTGAGAGCGCCCCTATTTGAGCGAAACTATTAAAACATCAAGCACCAGTCTGAGACTCGAGGGCAGACAAAGAAAGACAAATCCACATCAGTTCGTACGAAACACCAGCGCTTGGCCAAAATGTTAGCGTGAATGCTGTTCAGAGACGTGTTTATTTTATTACAAACAGTTACTCCGTTTCTGGAATGGCTTCTCAATTTCTGTAATTCTGACACACGTAATCTATCCTCAGTAACACTTCAGTAACGACTTCGGGAGCTTTTTCCTTCGTTGTTTGCTTTGTGTTTTCCTGATTAGCGCACTTCGCTATGTGTGTTTTTTTTTTTAGTGTTTAGTTTTTTGTGAATCCACATTCCCACACACGCTCAGCCAATGAGAGGCGGAGTTTAAACGCCGCTGAAATTCTGCCTGGCAACTGCAGCCTGCTCTCATTGGCGCAAAGTAATTTCTGTTTCCTCCTCTTTCCCAGGCACGGAACAAAAGATCAGAGCTTTTAAAAACACCCTTTTTTTTACCAATTTAAAGTCCATTTGTGTTCAAATAAGCGGAGTATATTAAGTTTTAAAACGCATGACTCGATATATTCTGCTCCTGACAGGTTTGAGTCAGATAAAATGAGGAACGAAAGTCGTTTTTACAGCTGGGTTTTGTTTCCTTTTTTTTTACTTCAGAAAATGTTCTTTTTAACTCTAGTATGATAGTTGTTTTCTCCAAATTCCCAACTGTCCTTTTGTCCTATATAAGCAAATATATACACAAGCTTCGTGAAGTTAACCACATAAAGATCATTATCTTTCATAAATACACCTCCTACAGAGAACGTTATTCAGACAGTCTTCACTACTTCACTTCACATTTACTGCACAGTTTCAGCTAGATTTCACATATTCAGCATTTTTCCACAGGGTTTTCCCAATGTTTTTATTTTTCCACATTAAGAAGAAAAAAAAAACACTAGAAAATAAATATATTTCCTGTAAAAAATTTGAAAAAGGTTGTTCAAACTTTGCACATGACCTGGACAAATAAAGCTCATTATTATTATTATTATTTGGAACATTACTTTTACGTTTACTGAGAGTTCAGGGCTCTCCAGTCTTCTCCTGATGATCCACTGGACGATTACAGTGATTTGGCCTTGTTATACCGCCCCCTACCAAAGAAAATGACCAATACACATCTTCACACCAGCAGCCCCACTAGCACTCATTTGCACCCCCTTTTTTCCTCCTCAGAAAAGACCCCTCGCTCGCTCCTCCTCTACTGCTGCCTACCCCCCACCGGCTCCCACCCTGTGTTAAAAAAAAAAAAAAAAAAAAAAAAAAAGGACCTCCCATTTCCACACTGGAGGCGACCACAAAGTTTTTTAAGAATCTCCAAAGCTTTGCAGACAGCCTCTCTCTCTCTCTCTCTCTCAGCGGCGCTTTGATCTTCCCTTAACAACAGTTCACGTCATCTGTATTGCTCTCTCTCTCTCTCTCTCTCTCTCGGTCAGAAGAGCTTTCAGAGGCTCTCACACAAACTCTTGCGCACAGAGCAGCAGCAGCAGCAACAGCAGCAGCATCCACAGAGACTCTCTCTCTCTCTCTCTCTCTCTGTCTCTGTGTCTCTCTCTTCTTTCTCTCTGTGCCCGCCTTAAAGCTCCTCGCGTGGAATCACTTTGCTGCTTATTTTTCCGCCGAAAGGAGAAGCTCCAAAAAAAAAAAAAACGCGAGGCCGAACTCAATTGAAACCATGGAGCACCAGCTGCTGTGCTGCGAGGTGGACGCCGTGCGGAGAGCTTACCACGATGCTAACCTGCTCAACGACCGAGTTTTGCACACCATGCTGAAGGCGGAGGAAAACTATCTCCCCTCGGCCAACTACTTCAAGTGCGTCCAGAAAGAAATTGTACCCAAAATGAGGAAAATCGTCGCCACATGGATGCTGGAGGTTCGTATGAGCTGAAAAAGAGTGCTGTTTTTTTTTCTCTTGCAATTTCTTTCTTAAAAAACAATTACACAACTTTAGGGAGCATTTTCTCCTGGCGCTCTTTGGACTCCAGCCTCGCGAGGCCTGTGGATAGGCTTTAAAAACCGCTGTCTTTTACTGTCACAACTTCCAAAAGCTTCCAAAGTGGACTTTACACTGCGAATAATCCCCAAAATGCACGTTGTCCCCGTTTTATTAAAGAGAGGAAAAATAAATAACAACAAACCCAACTCGCTCAACTCCAAAAAGTAGCAAGTCTCCGGGTTTTCTCTCTTTTTCGTCTCATCTCTGCTTTAAAAGCTTTTTCAGGGGGGTTGCGAATTTCGCTTCGTTTTCTTTCCGAACCGAAAAAACGCGTTTCGTCGAATTTATTTCGATTAAAAACCGATGTACACGTATGCAATCCCCGCTCGTGCCAGTTTCTTATTACGCGCCATCTTACTTTGGCGCGGACAAACTCGCCTTAACGTGTTAAAAAACAGCGAAAACGGCTAAAACATTCGACGACAACCGCTTGGTGAGCTTTAATATCGCCCATTTAAGGTCGCCGTTGAGGTTCGGGGGAGACCGTGAGGCGCAGAAAAGAGATTTATACCCTCAAAACTTCACTTTCAGTTCAGCCATGAGCTCCAGCTCGTCGCCTCAGAAAACTCTTTAGCACGAATGGAAAAGATGTTTTTTTAAACACTTCTCCGGTCCAACACGAGTCCCAGACGGTTCGGGTTCGGTTCCTCGCGCTCTGGTGCTGATTTACATGCCTTCAAAGTTGTCTTTAATCGAGCGCTGATAATTTTTATTAATTTTTGAAAGCGAGGATTCGACGAGCACCACGTCTCTTCGCATGGAGTTCGAAATTGAATTAAATTCACCCCTTTCCCCTTCGCAAATTCGACGTTTTTCGATAGGAGCGAATAGAATATGCGTCGTAGGACATTTAGAGCCCGTTTCGGTGCACCGCAACAATTTTAATATATTTTTAAATATTTTTTGAAAAGATGACGAACTAGAAATTGACGCCACCTTTGTAGCATTGTGGAAGCAGCAGCCGCTAGCATGTGCGCTTCTAGAAAGCAGCGCTGTCAGCTCGCGCACGGCTTTAATCAAATCATTAATCATATCTAATCGCGGGATTTAACGGTTTTTAAACGCTTTTCGTTTCCGAACACGAGCCTGGTGCACAACAAATGCACACGAGCCACGTGGGATGCGTGTTTTGTTTTGTTTGATTTGTATTTTAATCGACCCCAATGCGTGGAATGTGTATTTTCCGCAGATTCTTTTGCTTCGTTTTATACGAAATGCACAGAAAATGTTGGGTTGCGTTTAGACGTTTGTTGCGTTTGCTGAAGTCGTGATGGTCAGAAATCAGCTCCCAACTTTCCAGCTCTTCTGACCTGTCCTTTTTAAAACTGCTGGCTCATGTGTGTGAATCTCATTCTCTTTAAAGGTATGTGAAGAGCAGAAATGTGAAGAGGAGGTTTTCCCTTTGGCCATGAACTACCTGGACAGATTCTTGTCTGTTGAACACACTAAAAAGAGCCGGCTGCAGCTGCTGGGAGCCGCTTGCATGTTTCTGGCCTCTAAGATGAAGGAAACTGTTCCGCTTACGGCTGAGAAGCTCTGCATATACACTGACAACTCCATTCGCCCCTGCGAGCTTTTGGTAATTACACAGTTATGCATTAGAGCTTGAATTTGTTTAATGGATTTTGGAAGACGTTTTCTTTCTTCTTTGCTGCCTTGCATTTCCTGGATGCAGTTATGAAATGTGTGCACACGTGCTTTTGTAGTTCTGCATTTCCATGCATACATTTCCAGAATGGAAACTCTCTGCATCAAACACTGGGCTGAAATGCTGTGCTAATTGAATAGCTTCGATCAGCCCCTTGCTCTTACCTCCTGTTTGCTGCCACCCTCTAGTGGCCAGATCACAGAGCAGACACTGAGGCGTGAACTACTCCTTCAAGTCCTGTTTTATGTTCTTTACCTCACAGCAAATGGAGCTGCTGGTGTTGAACAAGCTCAAGTGGGACCTAGCCTCAGTCACGCCACACGACTTCATCGAACATTTCCTCACCAAGCTGCAGATCCACCAGAGCACCAAGCAGATCCTTCGCAAACACGCCCAGACCTTCGTGGCTCTCTGTGCAACAGGTACGCATGCCTTTTATTGATTCATTGATTTATTTCCAGCGCCGCTGTTTATCTAATGCTCACCGGCGTTTGATCTTTATCCGTTTTGAAAGGGGTCGCGCCGGTTGTCCTTTGTTTGTCAAAACTCGAATACAGGACTCTGCTGTGCATCCAGGGCTTTGTCAATAGGGATGGAAAGAACTGCTCTAATTCCTTGTGAGGAGGTATTATAAACTGACGTGAGCATCTGCAAGCGAGAGGAAGTCTGTTTCCTTTTCTGGCGATTGCTACGTCTGCACCAAGCCTTCGCTGAGGCCTGTTCGCGCAGACCTTAATTTGACACAAAAGGCACTGGCAGATCTTGCTTCTCAACCTTTAAACCTAGCTTTCTTTGTTGATACTTGCGTGTCTTCGGTTTTAGGGAGTGCTCCGTGTGACTGCCGTCGTTTGTCGAGCACAGCGCTTCCATAAAAAGCTCCAGCGAGAAGTGGAAGCCCATTAGTTTCTATTGTTATGTAACCTAGTAGTCAGCTTTTTGGTCAGTCTATCGTCCGTCTGGAATGGCCCTTACCGTCTGAGGGAGGAATCTCTCTGGTATAGCCTTTTCATTCTCTCTTTGTGCCTTCTTTCACATGGTGGGTATCAGTGCGCCTCGCTCCCCTTTTATGTTTATGACCTCCGTTTCTTTGGGAAGTGGCCTGGGATGGCAGCCAGGAAGATTGTGCTTGGGTGGGTAGTGCAGAAAGGGGGCTAGCCTCTGACTTGAATGGCTTCGGGGTGATGGCTCCCGTGCCTTTATGTTCAATTTATCTTAACAATTGCCCTCGCGTCGCTGGGCTAGAAATGGTAGAGTGCTACCTATGAGAAAGGCCGTTGTGTTGCATTGCAGCGCTCTCCATGTGTGGGCAAAGCCCCTAGTGAGCCAGGGAGAAGGGGGAAAGTCCCTGCTTTGATTTAGAATGTCTCTCCTCTCATGCAAGGCAGTGTGGGAAGACAAGTTACCACTGAACAAACACTCCCAATTCAGCCACTTTGAACAGGAAGCCATTTTCTTGGACGTCAGAATGAAGGGAATAACCATTTCGGATATCCTTGAAGTCTGTGTACACTTGCTTCTGGGCATATTGCAAACATACGTTTGTCTGTGGGAAGGGTCTTGCTTTGTTAAGGCCTTTCAGCGTGGGGTGAAAGTGGCAGTGGTTGGGGGGTGAGGAGGCCGGACCTACAGCACAGTCCCCCAACACCCCCTCAAACACTTAAAAGCTTGGAGTCCTGCCCCAGCGTGGTGTCACCCCAAAATGTCATGGGCTCTCCCCTGCCACCACCACCCTCATTATGATTTAGTCATGCTACGCTTCATTATGAACTCCCCGCCCCTCCCCCAGCCTTGTGCATTTCCTCTTCAGTGGCCAAAAATGCGTCTTTTCGCGGGTTGTTTTGCAGCATTATCATTGTATACCATCAGCAGCCTTGAGGCAAAGCTCAAAACAAATGTTGGGATGTTGGGTTCTAACCAGTCAATTCTGATCTCCTGTCCCTTGCAGACGTCAACTTCATCGCGTACCCTCCCTCCATGATCGCGGCAGGCAGCGTGGCAGCAGCAGTGCAGGGGCTGTACTTGAAGAGCAGCGACAGCTCTCTGTCCTCTCAGAACCTCACCAACTTCCTCTCCCAGGTCATCAGAAGTGACCCGGTAAGTCCCTCCTGCTTTTCTAGCACCAGTCACACATCTGAGTTGATACTGGAATCACAGTGCCCTTATAGTATCAACAGGCACTAGATTAGAACATCCTACGCCTTTGCGCATTGCTAAACAAAGCTTCCTTTTCCGTCTGCAGGACTGTCTGCGATCATGCCAGGAGCAGATCGAGTCGCTGCTGGAGTCCAGCCTGAGGCAGGCTCAGCAACACAGCATCTCCACAGAGACCAAACGAGTGGAGGAGGACGTGGACCTCTCGTGCACTCCCACAGACGTCAGGGACATTAACATCTGAGGGGAGTTCTCTTCTTATCTAAAGTCTTAATTTCCATGGGGTATGGGCTTTGACTAGAGGCTTCGTGGGACAAGAAGGGGCACCTAGACCCCCACCGGATTCCCCCCACCAACACCTCAACCAATCGTAATCAGCCCCTCTGAGCGCCCTCGCTGTTGACCCCAGTGGCGCCCGCAGTGGCCTTCATGATTGGGCTGTTGCTGGCCAGGACTGCCAGCAGAGGACAAGGGAAGGATGATAACCTTGTTGAAATACCCTGATGAAACCCATTCCTCGTTGCTCATTACTCTCTCTTTCAGGCCCTCTCCACATAACTTGAGTTTTGTTGTTGGTTTTTTTTTTGTTTGTTTGTTTTAAACTATGTATAGGTGACCTAGTTCTTTTTTCAATTACGACAGCTACGTATTTCTCATATGTAACTGTCGCTTGTCGAATTTAAAGAGGAGGAAATAGGTTTATTCCAAGTGTGTCAAAGCAACAACCATTTTTTGGAAGAGAAGAGGCATGACGTTTATGTTTGGATCTCTCTTATTTTTACTAGTATATTGTTACACATGCTGATCATTTCCCCTGCTATTTTTTTGCAGTCTAGGCATGTGTATGTATCCCTTGCTTGCTTATGCGTTTAGTCACTTTATTCTATTGTCTAGACTCCTAAAACGAATCTCTAAGATGCCTGTCTTCTCTTTCAAAGTGGTTTGTGTAACCTTAGTATATTTTTTAAGCATGTGTTATCCTATGTTATGATTTAGAGGCCTGTGGATTGCCAAAGCTGAGGTTTTAATTTAACATCAGACAGAACCATTGACATTTATGTCTTCTTTTGTTTGTTTTTTGTTTATTTTTTGCTTTGTTTGATTGTCCTCACTGCCAATGCCATCACTGGTTATAACACAATAAGCTTCTCTCGTACCCGCTCCCTTTGTTATTCTCACAGTGCAATCCACAGTCTACTTTCTGTTTAGATTCACATATTGTAATCTAAAAAAAAATTTTAAAAACCATTCCATTTTTTTTAAACAAAAAAAAAAAAAAAAAGAAAAAAAAAGCACTTTCAGTCCGTCTCCTGAGGCTGACTTATGAAAAATAAAATAAATCCACGTTTGTTAAACAAAACTGAAAAATACGGGGGTGGGAGAAAAAAAAACATGGAATGGAGTAGGAGTTAATGATGATGATGGTGATGATAATGACAGGTTTGTGTCCTGTCTGCAGCATGGAGCAGGTCTCTTTTATGGTGTTATAGGTTAGAAAAAGTGAAAGAGAGAGTGAGAGAGTGTGTGAGAGAGAGAGAGAGAAAGGAAGAGTCCAAGCCAGAGGAGTGGTAGGGTGACCACAGCTTACCCCACTGCCCTAGACGGTCAGATGCTGGAGAATGTTTTGGTGCAATCCCAACGAGAGGGGAACATGGAAGTCAGCCACCGTTCAGTCTCACACACACACACACACACACACCCTATAGCTTCAGATGCATCAAAGTCTTTGAAAACACTAAAGTACCTAAAACTAACTTTATCAAAGATCGAGAACTATTTATTCTTACCCTACTCCCCTCTGATGGCCAGTATGGAGCGCCAAAACGGACGCAAGGACTCGGTGTTGGTTATGTGCTCAGCAAAACAAAAACACCGTTTTTAAGAGCTCAGCGGGAGTGCCAGAGAAACACAGCACCGGCATCGTCCAGAGTCGACGAGAAAAAGAAACGCGGCTTCTAGAAGATTTTGCACAAACCCCTCAAGACGTCAATTTCTCTCGGCTCTTGGACGGAGGGCAAAGAGGGACATTAGAGGTGGCTGAGAGGGAGACAACGGACACGGGGTGACGCCTGGACATCAGAAAGTCAAACTGCAGAACTTAAGGTGTTTGTACAATGAGAAAACGAAGAGAACTTGGGAGCACACACTCCTCGTATTTAGCTGCTATGGAGGGATTTCCAGCAAGTATGAAACTTTTTCAAATGGAAAAAAAAAACAAGAACCAACAAAAAGAAAAAAGACATGCTTCGTTCTCGTCTTGTTTTGCTGCTATTTTTTTTTTTTGGTTGTGTCTTATGTAAAATGTCAATATTCTGCCATGTAATAGGTTTTTAATTTTCTCATAGAAAATTATATTATTGACATCTTTCGTTTGTTTGTTTCGGTAGTAGTTTTTGTTTCGTTTCATTGGTCTGTGATCAGTTTTTATTAAATGTGATTTCTGCGCTATTCCAAAAAAAAAGAAAAAAAAAAAAAGAAAATAGAGAAGAAAAAGATAAATATAGACATATGTTTCTGTCTTACCCACAATACCTCAAGCAGTCATGATTTAGCGATGATGATTTTAGCCTGGGATTTTTTTTTCTTTCCTTGTTTTCTGTCTTTTTATTTTGACTTGGTCATACAGTGCCTGCTAGTCCCTGGTGTACAGCTGCATGAAGTGTACACGCATTACTCGTTGGTCATCCTTCTGGGTCCTGATATGAGCAAGTAGAGAGAAGCATCGAGTGAAATTGGTGCCATAAACGTCTCGGGAGTTTTGAACCGTTTCATTGAAAGAGACTATATGCCCCGCCCCCTTTTTTTGTAGGCCTGTTTGTGGCCCGACCTTAATGTATTTATGAAGCTTTTGTGTTCAAATTGAGAGCGGATAGGAGTCGGAATGCCATGTCTATTTACAAAAAGCCATAGTGTTGACTTTGTAGTAACTTAACACGGTTCCCATCATAATTACAGCAACAACAATAATGATAATGTATCAGAAAAAGCTTGGCGTGATTTCCATCACGCGTCTTTTCCACAATAAATGGAAAATAGATAGAATCACCAAGCAGTTTTATTTTTTCCTTCTTCCTATCGCATTCACAGAACAATACACCCAATACTTATCGGCTCCAAACATGCCATCATCTAACGCTTAATCCCACCCCTATATCCCCCCTTTAAACACACACACACACACATTTTTGTTGTTTTCAATTCTCCTTCCTTTAGCCATAGACATGGTGCTGCTATATGACGTCCTATATTGTGACTGGAGATAGTAATTTATATAGAGCTGCAGCTTTGGAATTTTAGGATGAGCTACTGGCTATAACCCAGGACCCAGGGGGACACAAAATGGAATAATAATAATAATAATAATAATATTTAAAAAAGTAAACATAGTATCCTCTGTTTAGTATCAGGAATGTTTGTTACCTCAGCGTCTGAGAAGAGCGATTCATGCCGTGTCACCCTTGTAATACATTTTAAAGCAAAAACGAGAAAAGGAAAGACGCCGCAGCGTGGAGGTCTTCACCCGTGCTTTTATCTCTTCCCCACCCCTCCACCACGAGGAGATAACGGCTCAGTGGACTGAGACGTCATGGCCTCCTCCCATCCCCACACCCGAAAACCGCTGGGCTTTTGTGTCTCGATTCTGTTGTAAATGAGGGTCGGTTGCTCTTAGTCTCTTTAGTTCTGAATGGGGTTTCATTCCGATGGGTCAAAGGTCAACTGAGGACACTCAAAGCAGATGCAGCGATGACCCGGAAACTAAAAATAAAAATAATAATAATAACGATTAAAAAAATGTTGCTTTATGTCTTTTCTTTTTATTCTATTTTTTAATTTTATTTTGGTTTTGTTTTTAAACCAGTTGCTGGTCTGAAATGCACAATCTTTACCTGCAGACCCATTCTAGACATGATGTTAGCTAGAATTAAACTAAAGATTTCAAAAACCAAGCCTCGTTGTCTGTCTTTCTGTCCAATGTCCCCAAGAGTAGCAGAATCAACTGCTGTTTATTTGGTAAAAGACTTGATAGTCTTGAAATTTAAGTAGCTATTTTATATAGATATTTCTCACGCAGTCAAGCCAATGTTTCTATTTACTCTCGCAGTGAAATCATCTTTATGAACAGGAACCACTTGAGCAGGTCCCCCACGAGGGCCGCTGTCTCAACAAGATCCACTCTAGGGTCTCTGCTACATCCAGCTCATAGTGTATCACTTGAAGCCACCTCAATGTGAAGAGCAGTCATTGGAGACGATTGCTGTGTCCAAATCAGTGCCCTATTCACTATACAGTGCACTAGTTTGGGGTTCCACCATTCTGTATTGTTGTCTGAAAACTGCACAATTATAAGTCCCAATCCCAAAATGCACCACAATAAGTAACACACAACCAATGTACCTCAGCGGACTGCGGATACCCAAAACACGCTGCTCTGTTTGTAAAAACTCGCATGAAATTAACCTACAGAGCGCCACAGGAGGTAATTTCTACCTGTGGCCTCAAACTCTATAACTCATCCCTCAGTGTGTGACACTGTGTTTCATCCGTGCAATATTCAACACTAAATTATACTGTTCAAATATAATTCACTTTTTCTGAATAATGTGTGCAATAATTTTAACTGCTTTATACGTTATATTCAATATTTATGTATTTTTAAGAATTTAAATGTGTACATATCGCAAATTTCTCTCTTTTTTAATAATTATTATTAGAGTGTTTATCCTTTTGTATAAATGGCTGCAACTCCCTCGGGGATCAATAAAGTTTGTCTAATTCTGATGAAGCAGGGTCCAAAACTGTTCCCTATACCCTCCTGAATTCATTCATTCATTCATTATCTGTAAGCGCTTATCCAATTCAGGGTCGCAGTGGGTCCAGAGCCTACCTGGAATCATTGGGCGCAAGGCGGGAATACACCCTGGAGGGGGCACCAGTCCTTCACAGGGCAACACAGACATTCACACACTTTTGAGTTTCCAATCTACCTACCAACGTGTGTGTTTTTGGACTGTGGGAGGAAACCGGAGCACCCGGAGGAAACCCACGCGGACACAGGGAGAACACACCAACTCCTCACAGACAGTCACCCGGAGCGGGAATTGAACCCACAACCTCCAGGTCCCTGGAGCTGTGTGACTGCGACACTAACCTGCTGCACCACTGTGCCGCCCTCTCCTGAATTCAGTCCTCTTTAGTAATGCACTATAAAGTGAGTAGGGAGCCATTTCAAACACAGCTAATGATGCTAATGACTGATTGGGAACGCCTTTACAATGTTTACACACAGCCCAGGAAATCTCTATTGGTCAGTCCTTACGGACCATAACAATGACCATATCCTCTAATAGCCACAACAGTGTGACATGAGGAAGAGAATATAATACCACAATAAACACTAATCAACAGTGATGAGTGTGAACAGACACCATGCTCCAATTGTGCCACATTTAAATAAATAGTAAATAATTAAATATTTATATGTGAGCATTTTCCCCTCAGAGTGTGAGCTCTGCTACTTGGTGTATCTATTTTGTACACCGAAGTTAAACAACACACACAAGGGTGGTATAATCTTCATAGACAAGCGCTGCCCAATAGAATGAGGTCTGGAGCAGCTCTACATGAGTTTGAAGTCACCATGCGTAATGCCAAGAAAAGGACAGTGGTATAAAGCCCCTCAGCACTGTGGAGGAGTGGAACTGTTGTCCGGAGAGATGAGTCACCACTGAACACATGTGGCATGAGCGGCAGTAGTTTTCACCTCGCCTCATTAATGTATATGTGGCTGATTGCAATCAGTATCTCACAGCAATGTTCCTAAATGATCAATATTTATAAATCAATATTCAGTATCAACGTCTATGAAAATAAAACCGTAATCCATGACCTGTCTCAGGCTCTGATATTCTACACTCACTCTACTGTCCACAGGAGCCCATTGGAGTTCTACAATTACACACTGTATCTGTTGCTCTGCATACTTTTTGATTCCCTTGCTCTACTTTTCCACTGTACAGAACCCACTCGACTCTTTTGCTTTTCCATTGGCCAAAACCGGTCCTGGTCCCAGGTAGTTTTTTAGTCCTTGCTCGGGACTGGTTCGAAATCGAGTAGAGTAGTTATTAAATGTGATGTGTAAACCCTACAGAGCGCTGATTGGCTGATGCAGAGCTCCAGCACAAACTTGCCGCATGTAAAATCTCTCAAGTTAAAGCAGCGGTCACATTTGTTTTTATCCAACTCACAAAGGCAGGTCGTAACATCATCATGTGTTTTGAAGAGATTAAACGCTCCTTGGGTCGGTGGCTGAAGAAAAACTCCAGCAGGAGCTGAACATGCAACAAGGAGAAATGAACTGTGAGAACCGGGGCACGGAGTCCAAAACACAAAAAACAACACGCAAATACACAATGAGTAAACAATGTCTTAATCTACAGCCAGAGTTGTTGTGGTTTTCAAAGCCCACGTTTCTCATTAGAGATTGCGGCGACACCGGCTCCATTTCATGTGGGAGCTAGGCTAGTGGAAAAACGACCAGCTAAAAGAGTGTCGAGCCGTGCTGAGCCGATCCGATCCCATGCACCATAAGAGAATAATCCTAGTCCATCCCAATATCTCAGCAGGGTGTTATCCCTCTTTTATTATCTGACACCAGTCAGCCCCAGGCCCTGCAGACAGTCTTTCATGTCGTGTTTAGATCAGGCCTAGAACAGGCCTGTGAGGTCCAGCAAAGAAAAGGCAAAAGGGAAAAAGGAACTCAGACTATTTCACACAGTTGCACCACTGTCTGAGGTTTGCGATAATTCTGTGTCTTTGGGCTTTTGGCATCCCAGTGTTCGTGGTTTCGGAGGAGAGAGCAACATTGCTTCCCACATTCCGGCAAAGCAGAAGCGAAAGGCTGTTCAGAAAGTGCGAGTTGCACAGCAGGCCTGGCGCCTGGAGCCGGAGCTTCAACTCTGACACTTCACAACAAAGTGTACACACACTCACCAAGAGAACACAAGAGAGATGTCTGGCCCAGGTACGCTGCAAAAAAAACCCCAGAAAGATCAAGTGAAACCATCTTAAGTCTGATCACGATACCTCATGTTTCTAGGTATGCTGTTGTTGTAAGAACAGGCTGGGATTGTAGAATATAATACTGTTCCGGAACGTTCCATTCTGTTAACAAGGCCTTGTCTATCAGGTGTTACACATGCTCAGAGGTAGAAAGTGTTATAACTTCTTAGATGATGTTTCACAGTCTATCCGTGATCTCAGCTGGTGTCAGATCAAAACAACGCACAGAGGGTGAAACCCATTGCTCATTTACACATATTTTATTGTTTTTGAATCCTATCTAGGCGGCACGGTGGTGCAGCAGGTAGTGTCGCAGTCACACAGCTCCAGGGACCTGGAGGTTGTGGGTTCGATTCCTGCTCCGGGTGACTGTCTGTGAGGAGTGTGGTGTGTTCTCCCTGTGTCTGCGTGGGTTTCCTCCGGGTGCTCCGGTTTCCTCCCACGCTCCAAAAACACACGTTGGTAGGTGGATTGGTGACTCAAAAGTGTCCGTAGGTGTGAGTGTGTGAGTGAATGTGTGTGTCTGTGTTGCCCTGTGAAGGACTGGCGCCCCCTCCAGGGTGTATTCCCGCCTTGCGCCCAATGATTCCAGGTAGGCTCTGGACCCCCCGCGACCCTGAACTGGATAAGCGCTTACAGATAATGAATGAATTAATTCTATCTTTTCTTTTAGAACTGAGCCACAGGGTGCAGTGATTAAAATAGTGTTTTTAAATGTTGAAACACAATTACATTCTAGTACCTGCGGCTACTGTAACACTTAAGGTGGAACTGGAAATTTACTGACTACAGAGACATGGGCAAACTACTAGCAATGTTTTATGTTTGTTATGAAGTAAATGGGACATAATGCAGTGAAACTACATCAAACTAAGATAATTAAACAGTTATCATCATTTTTAAAGGAGGAAATACTGACATTTGTGGCTTGGGTCGCTTGCCAGTGATACAAAAGCAGGCATTCATAACACTTCATTTGGAGTGTGCCCCTGAAAAATCTGTCTCAAAGTCTACAAGGCCCTGTCCCTTTTTCTCATCCAGAATCAAGAACCCTGTCCCAATACACACTTAAAAAATGATCGTCCTTCAAAGGTTCTTTAGTTAGGAAAAAGTTCTACGTAGAACCTGAACACTTTAAGAATATATTTGCCTGTTTAAATGTTTCTTTGCATCATGAAGGGGTTCTTCAGATTGATGGAGAATGTGCTATAGATGGTTCTATAAAGCACCATTTAGAGGCATGTTCTATATGGCACCAAAAATGGTTTGTCTTTTGTTACAGTGACTGGGTTGGTACAGTAGAAGAACCATTTCTAAAAGGTGCTTTATAGAACCCTCTTCAGCACATTCTCCATCAATCTGAAGAACCCCCTTCATGATGCAGAGAACCATTTAAACAGGTTCTTCAAGTGCTCAGGGTTTTATATATAGACACTTACTTACTAAAGAACCCTTGAGCCATCACTTTTTAAGATGTAGCGCTCTTATCCCAGAGCTAAAAATTATAATAAAAAATTAAAAAATAATAATAATAATTAAGATTAGAATCCACTGTGCTGACACCGATGCAATGCAGTTTTGCCAGACTGCCATTAGCCATATAGCCAATGTCACAGAGGTGTTTCTGGCATTTCAAAAACAGGAAAACCTTGAGGAAACCTTCAGGCATCCTCCTGAGCTTGTAAACTAGCCAACGCCGAGCTGAGGCTCTGGCCAACGTGCATGGTGTCGTGCCAAACACAGCCCCAGAAACACACACAAACGGAGGGTGTTCCTGTCTTATTTCCTATTATTCAGCTACGGTTCATGCTGAAGAACCTACTGTTCTTTGGTTCCAGCTGGGAACTCATTTTTGTGGTTTGCGGACCAGTTTATGTCGGTGGAATTTAGTTCACAAACTGGAATGTGAAATATGGCTGAACTAACAGACGGTGTAAGTTAAGTTCTTTGTGTGAAACATGGCTGGAACAATAGTTCCTACTCATGCATGTGTGTCTTCAACAGTAGGAGTCAGCGAAAATGCCTCTTCTAGGCCGGACCTACTAGAATGGTCCCATACGGTGGGTGGGAACAAGCCGTGATGTAATCACTCTCTAACTAGAGTCTCTTATCTGTCTCATGAGGAGAGATGACCGTTACAATGCTGTGGACTTAACCAGCTGTCTACGTAGTCTGTGTCTAGGCAGCATATGAGCACATATGTAAGAGAGTGAGTACAGGTAAGTGTGTATATGTGTGTGTGTGACTACAGAAGTATGTGTGAGTGAGTGAGCAAACCACTCCATGTTCCATGAGGTACTTTGCACCTAAAATGTGCTTGATCTTACCCTTACGTCCTTACAGTGTCCAAACAGGGTTTGATCTTACGACAAATCTGAGACGATTACAGCCCAGAACCGCCGATAGACTCAGGGTGTAAACCAACATCCACTGGTTCAGAGAAATTTATAGAGCAGGGTTTCCCTCAAGGCTTTTTAAGGCCGTTACTGTGCGGACGCCAAATCTGCCGCATTCCACAGCGCAGGGAGCTGTCAAAACACAATAAATTAATAGCATTATCGCACACTGGGCACTTTCCACTAACAAAGTGCTGACTGACCAATCAATACCAATCTTTGGATAATACTGCAGTGTACAGTAGATATCTAAACGTCTGTAGACTTCCAATATAACTAAGGTGCTTTAAGGTCATTGTAAGGTCAAGGTGCTAAGATCACTATGCCCAGTGAGGGGTATAAACCCCCACCTCACTCCAGTATCAGAACCGGACCTGACCAATGTTTCTACGCCAAGTTTACAGCTGTTACTGCAGCCAAGACGGCCCAGGTACCTGTTAATACCCTTGACTTCAGAAGAAAGTGAGTTTTAACAGATATCATAATGTTAACATAAAACTAGCCTGTTATATAGGCCTTAATAAGTGTAATAAGCGTTATCGCAGAGTAAAGCAGCCTCAGAGGCACTCTGACACACCCCCCAACCCCACCCCACCCAACACACACACCCCTCAACCCCTTCAACACAATGAAGTGGCAGAACCTTTCTTGTCTGTGCTGTGAATAGGAATTGCGCATTTATCATCCACATCATGAACTATGCAGGCAAGCAAGTGGCCCAATGCTGAGATTGGAGCTTATGTATGTGTGTGTGTGTGTGTGTGTGTGTGAGAGGGTGGGGGGTATGAGGCACCAAGGCAAAAAAAGGGAGATACTATGCCACCATTCAGCCAGGGGGATTTTTTTTTTTCTGGAGTGCCCGTCGGTTGCATTTGTCACGTCCTCCTTTCATGTCACCACTCGCCACCTGCTCCTGAAATTCCTGAACATTTTCTGAAACCTTCCAGCGTCCTCCTTCATTTTCTCGGCCTCCCTCCCTCCCTTTCGCTGGCCCCAACCACTCTGCTCCGCCAGCTGAAAGGAAACCAAAGAAACATTGCTCCTCCAGCTTTCTTTCAGCCCTCTCTCTCTCTCTCTTTCTCTCTACCCCCTCCCTCTCTCTCATGTTCATGCTCTACTGTTCTGCATTTCGAATTAGTCACACACACACACCATACACACGCCAAACTAACTCTGGCGAAGGCTCATACATAATCAATACTTGTAAAACACAGATGATGAAACAGATGCTGGCCCCAAGTCAAAGCGTCCCATATTTCCAGCCAAAAACACTGGAGCACGGAAAGGGACAGTTCAGTTCAGTTCAGTGTCTGAAACTGGACCTCAAAATGTATTCAAAAATATGAAGAAAACAGGGCCCTTAAGAACCATGAAAGACCAGGTAGACCACCGGACCTGCCCACCATCGGACACACAACACCTGACAGAGCCAAGAAAATCTAGTCCTCGCAACAGACCTGAAGCAATCCAGGAATGTTTCTGTCCATCCGTTCACTGTGAGAACACAACTCGACACGTTGGTTTAGAAAGGATGTGGATTTGTGTACAAGCCATCAATGTGCGAATCAAACACAAATCCAAGTCTACCCCTTTTTCAGACGTGAACACAGCTCTGGGTCTTAATGGGTCTGTCCCAAAACCTAGTGAGCGGTCTACATAAAGCTGTCTCCCATCTATTTAACTAATTCATGGTAAGTAATAATTAACTACGTTATAATTAAAATTGTAATAAAATGGGAAAACTACGCTGAGGCGACGCTAGCCGCTGAGGTGAGTAAACAGCCGTTGCGTGCGGTGGGCGGATGCTTTGCTCAACATACCACAAGGATTAAACCCTACAGCTGCATTCTCCCCTTGTCTAATTAGCCCTGTTCAGAACGGTCGGCTTCTGCACCTGTTCCTTTAAATGATAATGAACCACATCTAATGCTGGGGGGTGGATATGTGCTCAAATCAATTTGATGATTTATTGTACGTTACGATTATGATTAATGAACAATTGTTTTGTTTTTGTATATTTTGACCCTCACAGTTCAGTGACTCCAGTCCTAAAGCTGGGATATTTTTTCCTAATGTTGCTGGGAGCTTGTTCCTCTCTTGTTTTTTGAGCACTGTTCGTATTTGCAGTGGGATTGTGCTTTGGTCACAGACTGTTTTTTCTCATTGTTTTGACTTCTTTTGGTTCTTTGGTCGTCTCAATTAAAGTCAAAGCAAAACACATCAAACCACAGACGCTGTGTTTTTCTTTGGCACGAGCTGGATGAGTTGCTTGATCGGCCTCAGCGTTTAGGTTCTCCTCCGTGTTGCTTTCATGTGGCAGAATCACTTGAATACAGCGTGGAAGTGTGGTTTTAAAGGGACAGTACATGAACACACATTGGGGACATGACAGAATTAAAAAAAAATTAAAAATTGACATCATCAATACAGACAAGATTACGTCAACTGGAAGATCTGAATGGCGATTTGGATTATTTTTCAGTGAGTTGGCCATCCCTAGCCACAGCTCAGTTCAGAGCGAGAGCCCAGATGCGAGGACAGAGAAGCAGAAGCTCTGGATTTTAGCTGTTACTTGGTTCTCTGCTGTTTGTGGGTTGGCCAGTTCCAGATCCTTAAATTAACGCACACATGATCTATACAAGTCATTATTCTCATAGTCTGTCCTCGCTAAGATCTTCAAACATGTTTACAGGAAGTAGAAATGTCCAATAAAAATAAGCGTATATTGTTATACACTAATAATTCACATTAAACTGACCCCAACACATTCAGGATTAAACATGTGGGGAACTCTGTTTTTAAATATTCTATAAAATGTTTTTACACGAATAAATCAGTTTGTTTCACAGAGTAAAAATAGCCATTTTGATAAATACTGGTTTCAACTTATTTTCACTCAGAAAGTCCACCCGAGGTGTCACTTGAACAGAACGTCCAAGCTTTTACCCACAGACCGTACAAGAACCCACAAAGCCAGGTCACGCAGGAGCTCGGCGAGCAGAGTCCCGGCAGGGCCTCGCAGCGGCTGATTCAAGGCCTTCGGGGAAGAGCAGGGTTTTATCTGTCAGCGCTCTGAAGGTGCCGCCAGCGAGCCTGTGTTCACCTGCTGCTGCCCAGAGCGGAGACCAGCTGCCACGTCCAGCACCACCCCTCTCATTCCCTGCCAACTCCCGGCCGCCTGAATCCTGAGCTGCACCTTCGGATTGTTGGGAGAGAGAGAGAGAGAGAGAGAGAGAGAGAGAGAGAGAGAGAGGGAGGTGGGGGGGGGAGGAGAACAAAACAGCAGCGCGTCCCACAGCCCCTGCCCTCTCACGAGGGCCCCACCGCCGCATTGTTGAGGCCACAGAGGCCGTCCCCACACTGGGCCCAGGAGAGGGGCCGAACGCTATCTGTCAGGAGACTTTGCTGACCACCCGTGAAATGGTATTGAGAGCGGGACCCAGCGGAGGAATTTCAGGGGGCCCGGGCTTGGTTAACCAAAACTAACAAAAGGTAACTGGGATTTGTGCCAACAGCAGGTGTAAGCATTCGCATTATGGCTCGCAAAATCACGCTCCTCCTCTGAGGTGGGTGGGAGGAGGGGGTGAGGTAACTAATGCAAGGCTTCTGATTATATCATGAGGCACTCAACGACAGAACAGGTTATCTCTGGTGTGGCGGCACTTCTTCTGAAATGTTAGACATCTTTGAAAGTTGCTCCCACAGCAGTGTTCAAAAAAACAGAGAGAGAGAGAGAGAAAAGGAATTGTGGGAAAGAAGATCAAACACAACCTAAAAATGGTCCCTCAATGTAAGAGATCTTTATTGCAGAGTCACACCGTCAATCAACTATCACTCACGGTACAAGCTGTAATCCACATACAATAGAGATGTCAGTCAAAAGACCTGTCCTGTATTACACACAAGATTTATTATTAGTTAAAGGAACACTATGTAATATTTTGCCTTAAAATTACAGCTTCTGAATCATTGTGATGCTCCACTGAGGGTGGAGCCTCTGTTGCTGCTAGTCTGGGCTCAGCACTGCAGAAACTGCACTATGTAACTTTTGGTGGAGGTTAGGACACCACCCCCCATTGATTTCAGTACAGTGCTGAGGGCGAGAGACAGGAGCTGAAAACCCAAATCCTACCTATTGTTACTTTAATTCCAAATGAATAGACTTTAAAGACTGCATTAATAATTTGAAAAGTGTCCATGGTAACATGGTAAATACGTGTAAAAACGTATAAGAAAACTGCAGGACATTAAGCCCTGGTCTGTCAGCCTTATATTCTTCACTGACCATATGTTCTTTTACTTCTACCTCTGCAACTTCTACTTGTCCCAGCAGAGGGCGCCAGGCAGCAAAGTCCGGAGCGCCATTCTTCCACTACACCACAAGATGGCGTCCATGGGTTGACTTATAAATGAAGTCAAACATCGGGTTTACAGACAGAGGGAAACACAGCCCTGTCTCAAATCAATCTGCACACCATCAAGCATCTAGTCTTCTTCCACAGCACTCCCAAAAAACACAACCACCTGAGGTTCCCTCGACTCTTTTACATCTACACATCAACACCAAAGCTGTGTACCTCACAGTTCACTCCTAAAACCTCAAAACATCTTCACTGTTTTCCTTTAGGTCTCCACTGTTTCTAGCTTGTCACCACCACTGGCTGTGGAGCAGATGCCCATTTCCGTGTTTACTCCCTTGAAACGTGCCTCTGAGGTGGTGTGAGCCTTCCACGGCAGGTTCGAAGAAGTCTACACCCTTTCAGAATGACATTCCTGTGGATCCACCGATGTATTCCCGGAAGTCTGCCGCCACATTCACTAAAGAACATACCTAAAAAAATCAGAACATTTTATTGGCTATTAATTTGAGCTTCCATGATGATGATGATAGTGGTAATTAAATTAGGTGAAATATAAAATGGTAATCCTGACAGTTAAACATACGTGGATACTCTGGAATAATAGTGGTAGCGGCATGAATACATCTGAAGTATGCGGCAAAAAATTGAGATTTCTTCACCTTTATGCAAATAAGAAGTACGTTTCGTTGGCCAATCAAAAGCCACGTGGTATGGGCTACGTAACGACACAAGCCCCAAGCTAAACTTAGTGTGAGAAAATGGAGGAAGCTGATAACCGATATTTCAGCCTTCCTTGTCCTTTATACCTCTCTGTACAATTACAAACATGTGTTAAAACAAAACAAAGCAAGGATGAAGAGGGGTGTGGATTGGTCTGTAATATTTGTGGGGCTATTAGCACCTGTTTAATTTTTTAAATGAAGTGGGAAGTGCTGAGATTGGTTTAATCTATTACTTTATTTAATATCTAAATATAAAGTCACGGGGACCTACATACACTATGAGAAAAATAATGTATTCACGTCACATATGAATATTCAGCAGGAGCTAAAACGGTGACAGTGCCAGTCTCTCTCTCTCACACCACAGCATTTATCTCTAACTCTATTCATTTTTTTTTATTATTTTTTTTTAAACGACATGCAGAAAAGCAGACAGCAAATAACTAATCTAAATTGTTTTGCTTCTCTGAAGTGTGAACTACTGACTCACACTGTCTACTGTCACTGTTCATATTGCCTCATGGGAAAGTGAACATTATGTACTCATAAAACTCATTCAAGGTAGATTAGGTGTTGAAGTGTTCATTTCCAATGTGCGGAGCTTAAAGAACTAAACTGTAGGTGTTTGGTAACTTCTCCTAAATAAATAAATACAGAGGATAGCAACTGTATTTTAAGAGTAAATACAAAAGCATTGGTTCTCTTTCAAACATACAAACTACAGTACTGAAATTCTGCTTCATTATATTTGTAAATATAAGAAAAAAATAGTTTTCTCCACCTGTCTAAACTTGGCCCTCACTCTTTCCATGTCCTCCTGGAGGTTTTCGTACTGTGGGTCTTCGTACGGAAACTTCTGGATCAATCCAGCCAAAGACTCCACGGCTTTTAACCGTTTCCTGGGAGAAGGATCATGTTTGAAGAGAACTTACATTGTATATCTCACTGAAATGTTGCAAATCAATGTTTTCTGGACCACAAACTAAAGGTCTACCTTGCTTTCACATCCTCACTGTTTTGAAGGAGGTACTTCCATGTGAGCGCAAAGCCGTGATAAAAGGAAACCTGAAATAACGGACATATCTTTCAGGAAAAACTTACCGCTACTCAACAACACCACCGTTAAACATTATTCAGCTCAGAAGATAGGGCTTATTTATTTATTTAGCTTCAGGATAAACCACGAAAGAAGTGACAACTCAATACTGCGTACTACATGTCTTAACATGTCACTTTATCAGAAATATTTGAAGAAACAGAATGCGATGTTTTCCATTAAATATCGCGTACCTCAGCGGAGAGTTTGGCTCCGTGTAACTTCCCGTGGTTTCTGCCCTCAACCGTCCCCTGTCGGGTCCCCTCCTCAAAACCCTCACGGTATCCTTCAACATGAAACCTACAGCCAGAGAAACAGACTCGGTGACAATGCTTTGGTTAAAAACAAACAATGTTCTCGTATTTATTTTATTTAAAATGAGTTTATACTGATAGTTAAATCGAGCTGAAAGCCGAGGCAGCTATTTTCACAGGCTAATAGTGCTAGTGCTAGCCTGAGGAAATAATTAACAGAGGACACGGCTGTTACACTATTGATTTTTCATTCAGTCATGGTATATTTTACAGCATTATCAGACTACAGTATGAAAACTAACATTTCTTACTTTCAACAGCCTTGAAATGTGAGAAGCTAGTTGAAATTCAGCTTTTTTTCCGTTTACCTGTCGTCTGCCATTAGAATGGAGTCGAACAGATCCTCCGGAGGCGCCAGGACAGCCATTGTGTGCTCACAGTTGATTCCTAGGTTTTATTTAAAAAGAAATAAGCAACTTTTCTCCACCTTTTAGCTCCCAACTTGGTTACTGACACTAGAGGGACTTCTTCTCTTTCATTTCACCAGCTTTACAGTCAGCATTACCGCCTCCGTGTGGAAGAGCTTCCGTGTGGAAGACCTAACAGGCCCGACAGTAACTCCATACATCTCCATGTTTACAAATAACAATGATAAAAAATAAATAAAAACACGCAGTATGTAAAGTTAGTTTAGCTTGAACTAAAATTACGTATCGCTATTTTAGTCAAAAATCAAGGTCCTCTTTCAGAAAACAACTTCAGTACAATTGCTAAAGTAATATTACTTCAAACGAAAATATATTCTGATCTGCGCGGGAACGTCTTTTTCTTCTCCAGCTTCTACTGACTTAAAGACCGAGCTTTGGGATACATGGATTATATTTTGTTTGTATTTAGCTGAAAATTCACACAAAGTGTCACAAATAATGCATTTAGTACAAAACTGTGTGGCCCATGTTCAGCATCAGATTTCAATCGAAAATGTAATAAACCCGCTGTTCCATATCATCACCTGCAGAGGGAGCCACAGCACAACAAACTGAAAAGGTATCTGTTTCTAACAATGATAGGAACATAAATAAAAACCAGTGCTGTTGTGTGGTCTGTGAATTTTACTGTTTTTACTTCTTTCGATGTTTCGAACCCAAAAAAATCAGACCAATCTTCGCTTCCCATTTCCCTTTTCACATTTCAAAATAAAAGCGAATGGCCAAAATGTACAGGGACCGTGTGTGTAGCATAAAAGCTGCTAGTAGTGCCTACATTTCCTCATAATAGTACACTTGGACTGACATAACCATATATTACCTCTCCTAATCGACTCTATACAAACATACTGCAGTCTGAAATATAATTAGCAATTTGGCAGTGTAAACTGATGTTTGAATTACCCTTTTCATATTCACTTTTGACCTAGGAATTAAAATTAAATAAAGATTAAATACATTCAAACATATTAGGCTTAGTGTATAATTCAAAACATAATCATTTTGTTGGTAGCGCCAATATTTGTGGAAAAATAAGTGTAAAACTCACATAGATTATTTTTATTCGATCCTAGGGACATGACCCTGAAGGAGAATTGTAGTGGGTTTTATCAGAACAGTGCTCATTACACAGAGCAAGGGGAACAAATCACAAGTGTGAAACGAAAGCAGGTGAAATACCAGAACCGGTGCGAAGTGAGTTGGAGTGACTCCACAAAAACAGGTGGAGTATAATTTAACATAACCGTGTCATAACAGCTCCGCAGCAGAGATCGCTGTTTCCTAAAGGTATTGGAAAACCGACTCTTCTCAGTGAATCGTGAAGAACCGAACCGACACCTGAGCCGAACTCATTCAGTAATTCTCCATTTACGGTCTTTCACACTTTATAATGGAGTCTTCCTTATGAAATGGTTTCGAGGAATGTTCAACTGAGATCAGCTTTGTGGATTATAAAAGTACTCAGGCTGATAACAGAAATGTGATCATGAATATTTCTGTAATTGTTTCGATTAAATATTTGAACATAACCACAACCTCTGATTATTACTTAAAAAATACATGATACTCTGGCGTCTGTTCCAGGTACAGTGCAGAGTTGAGGGTCTGTGCAGATTTTAGTGCCAAGCTGTTTGGTTTGAAGCTTTAGTTTCACCTTGGAGTGTCAGATTATAATAAAAATCATCATAATTATTTGCATCAACACAAAGATGAACAAACTGCACTTCTTCAGAATTCTTTTATTTCACTCAAAGCACAGCCCTGAGCCACTGACTTTAGCAGTTTACAAAATTGTTCTGTAGAGAACTACATCTGTTTACTCCTACATACATGTACACTACATTTAGATACATTGAGTTGCTGCCTCTTGCCTTCATTATGCTCCAAGTAGCATGAATATACATCTAACCATCCAAATACTGTAATGTAAAATTTAGTGAACAGAAAAGAGCACATTTTGGATGCTGTCAGCTGCCAGCTGGGCTAGTTAAACAGTCTACTGTGATGGGCTACTTTCTGAGAAAGGGAGCTAAAGCATAGAATATCTAGTTTGCTTTTTTTTTCATAACAACAAACTACAAAAATGTATTTATGGCTGTAATAAAAGATTAACAGTGTTATATGTTTATGGTGTTGATGTGTTATTAACATTGACAAATTTAACACCTCTCCTCCAAGACATTGCTAACACATCAAACAAAATCTTGTATGAAATTTTGTATTTTTTTCACCTTCTATCAAAAATAGAGAGTCCAGCACAGATAAATACAGCAAATACAAAAGCCATTCTACAAACGGTGGCTGTCGACAGTTCTCCTCAGTGCAGTTATGGGTGCACTTAAGCATTTCACTCTAAGACTAAGCACTACAGAGAACTTCATCATCAGAAATAAATAATCAAAGCTGCAGTTGATCCTCAAATAGTGCTTTGTTGTGTATTTCATTTGAGCTTTCAACATCTGGAGTGATATAACATGAGCTCGAAGCATGTCGTCGATCCGTGTGTGTGTCTCTGTGTGTCTGTGGCAAAAATTGACTTTTGGAAACTTGATCCTCGTCTTGCCACAGTCCGGGAGTTCTGAGAGAAACAGAGTTCCTCTGTTCTCCCCTTTTAGGCCTGGCCTGTACCATTCAGCCTCCTGCCACTGGATTGAACCCCCGAGTCAGGTCTTTAGAAACTCTTTGAGCGAATCCTCTACTCATCTTTTGTTGAAGCTGGGGCTTTGAATGAATATTTGGGAGATCTTCCCAAAGGACTCCATGCTGTCTGGAGGTAGGCCTAAGTGAGGGTCCCGTTCTGGGTCAAGAGAAGGGTGCCCTTCTCTAAAGTTGTAGTCCGTTGTCTTCTGTAACAATGTATTGCCTATAGGCAGGAACTGCGAGGAGGCACTTGGGGGTCGGTTTTTCCCACCACCCAAGCTCAGGAGAGTCCCGTATTTGCCAGAGATGTAGACGTTGTAGCCGTTCGGTTGAATGTGCTCCAGAAACGAGCAGTCGTCTTTCACATAGATGTGCTACAGGAAGAAATGGAATGGGGCTGGTTAAACACATGCACGGGAAGCTCTATATACTCTCACTGGCCTATTCAATCAGTTCAGCCCTCGCTTTAGGTTCTTCAATGGCTGTTTGCCTTGTACATACAAGGGCCAAGGTTGTTATTCCTGTTTCTTTTCATTCAGCTTTTAGCTCTGTAAATGTACCCAGCAGGGGACAAAGGTCGCTCATATGACGTCACTGAGCATATTTGGACAATTTTGTAATATTAATTCCTTTATAAATCGGAACAGATTCGCAAATCACACGCAGAGGTCACTTATCAACCTCGGGGTCACTGTCTTTTTTTCTGTAGTTAATTTCCTCAAAATCCTTTTAATCCTTTTACCTTTTTTAAAATCATTGCTGTGGCTTTTCTTGTCAACGCTGATGTTGCACCCAGGTTCATTCTGGTCACTCAGGACATAACTAGCCTGGTGACACTTTCCAATTCCGAATGATGGACAAGTGTTCACAGGGTGGAATGAACCTTGGGCCGGAGAATACAGATTAAACCCCCCAGATTAATCTCCCCTGCAAAATAAAGGCTCGTCTGTCCTTCACATACAACTGGAATACTCTTTTACTCGTTTTGTGCACTGGCGCTAGTCACATTCATTCAGTTGAAGGTTCAGATTTTATTCTTCCATTTACATATTTAGCCAAATGCATGGTCTTCTAGCTACAAACCTTGTCTAAATTTCAGTTCTGTTTATTAAGAAGGGATACACTCACCGATCCATACAGCTTCCCATTCGGTTCCATGCAGAGATACCGGGAGCTTGCAACACCTCTGATGACCACACAGCCAGTTTCAACCGTGCGAATTTCCACCAGACCTTGGGAAAAAAAAGGTTGGTTCAAGTCAGTATCACTTCACAGTTATCAGATGTTGATGTCCGTCTGAACTGCTGATGGGGCTTTAGGTCTGGACGGAAGCCTGTTGTGTTTATAGGCTTACATTGTAGCTCATAGTGACTTCATCTTGTGAACCATGCTGCTGTGAATGCTAATGATACAATAACGTCAGCAATGTGAGCTGTTGAGGAAGACACAGTGGTCACGTTAGCCAAACTACTCTCGCAATGCAACTGGATGCTGCTGCTTCACCAATAACAAAATGTCAGCTGATTGGGAATAGTTCAAGTTCAAATAATCTGGATGTTAAAACTGCAGTCTGTAGCCCGTAAGCAGGAAGGTTCAGCTGAGCACAGTCACTCCCACGCGCGCTCAGATGTTCCTTCTTCGATTGACTCATGGACCATTGAGTGCTCCCGCTCAGACGCAAGGAGGGTGGAGAAATAGGACGAACGAGCAAAGTCCTCAGCCAATCAGAAGGGGTTCGGGACTTTGACTGTTGAGATTCATTGGTTGAGAAGTGTCTCTGGATTCTGTTTCATTAGATTCAACATCCTTAAGGCATGAGGAGTGAAAAATGTTCATTTGAAATACAAATAAATGGCAGCATACTTTTTTTTTTTTTTACTTTTTTTGTAGAATGCTTTTAAAATTGGCAAGTGATTTCTTCTGTAAAGGATTTAAAATGGCAATTTTACTGACGAGTAATGACATTTATGTGGGTAATAAAAATAACAAGAAAGTTTCTAGGGTGTCGTCTATAAAAAACAATATGGCCGAAATTGAATTTGGGACAAATTCCGCAATAAAAATCATGATCAGTGCACCACTGTACCTCAGGGTTTGTATCATGACACTAGACTCTACCTCTGCTTTTTCATTATTAAATTGAATAAGAACACTTTAAAAGAACTGGTTTTAATCTGCAACCAACTTTCTTTTCCAAAAACGTTCCCAGGACATTCACTTTTGGTTGTGGGAACGTTGGTTCTCACATTTCCATTTTCTCAGTCCAGTTTTCTTCTTGGTCCCAGCGTTGGAGGTACATCACACATTTAACATTTGATTCTATCGTCGTGTGGACGTTATCCAGCCTTGCGCAACGTTTCTTGAACGTCCCATTGATGTCCCTTTCTGAACTAACATATAGATCCTGTACACAGACAGAGCACCGGGGCATGGTCCCAGGCTTATACTCACTGTGTGCGCTCTGCTCGCGCGACCCTCCGACTTTGCCGTCTTTGCTGATGTGCAGATAAAGCCCGTGTTTGGCCGCGTACAGATGGCGGAGTCTGACCGCTTCCCCCCAGTCCGCGAGCGGCAACGCGGCCACCTGCGAGCCCAGCCGCGCGCCGCTGCCGCACACCACGAGTATCCCGAGCATCCGCAGCAGCAGAAGCATATCTCACGCGCTCTTAACCGCACACAGCCGAGATCTGCCCTCCCGCGTCGCGGTTCTTCAAGCACGCGCCACTGTTTTGGCACGACCCCGGGCATCTGGCCTTTTTAAATTCTGCTCTTATCTGTTCAATCGATAGGCCTTTCCCCCCTTTTGGCAGTTCTGCGAACGGGGATCATAACACACCCTCTGGATGTCCAACAGATGGCGGCTTGTGCCGCAGCAGAGCCCAGAGCAGCCCTCCCTGAGAGGCCAGAGCCAGCGCTAAACTCCACCTTCACTCCACCTTTACTGACCCCCCACTCCACCTGGAAACAACGCGAAGTCTAATAAACATCGAAATTGTCCACGGCATCCTCGTTAACTACGTTACAAACCTGCTCAGATTTATTAGCCCTGGTAAAGATGAAGGATTTTCATACTTAAAGGGTGTCTACACCGCTTTTATTTTGCATAGAAAGAAAAAAAACTGCTGTGGGTTAAATCAACTCATGTTGCCTCAGTTTGGCAACCGGGCTACAGCCGTTTACTCCTACATACAGTTACACTACAAAGATGTAGATACTGTGAAACATATCTTCAACTAATTAGAATAAATTGTGTAAATCAATGGCACAGTTTGTTTTTATATTAATTAATAAATTCAGCTATTAATTTATTCCCCAGACCCGTTGCCATGTGGAATTACTGTATTTTTTGTTTGTTTGTTTTAGAAAAATATTAAACTATCAACAAATATTAATTATGACAGCCTGAATACTGTAAGACATGAACTCCACTAATAAAATATAATCTTTAATAAACTAATTCTGGTTCCAGCTTTCTCACACTATGGCTGACAGAGCAGCTTTGCAGGATGGAGCTTTTGCATGGGTTTTAATAATAATTTCCACCATTTTCACTGCACCGTTGAGGTACACATTTCCATCAGCTCTGGTCCTGGTCTCCTCTGGTGTTTTCCAATTATAACCTTTCCATTTTGGTAAAACCTTCACAAAACAGTTTTCACACAGCTGACCAGAGACAACCAACACCTTTTGCCAAAATAAATGTTGAATTTCCTTCTGCAACAGGTTATATAACCCTCTCCACCGTCTCACCTGACCGTTCTCTTGTTGTGGCCATGTTTTCTTTCAGTTTCAGCCACATCCAGCAACTTTAGATATGAAAAGATACCTTTTAACTGCAGGTTCATTTGCATGTCTTTTAGACTGTTAGACAAATGTATAAATAAATAAAAGTTGAATCTGTCACTCTCCCCTCGTTGATCTTTTGATCTGAGATTTGTTTGTTTGCTGGGAAGTACAATGCTGGGTAAACATCCTGTAAGTTTGAGAGTCCATCATTTTCAGCAGTGAGAGTAAATACAGGAACATAACAGCCTTTTATTTGTTGATTAATTCATTTATGTATTTGGTTGATTATTCTCTCTCTCTCTTTCTCTCTCTCTCTCTCTCTCTCTCTCTCTCTCTCTCTCTCTCTCTTTCTCTTTCTCTCTCTCTCTGTCTCTCTCTTTCTCTCTCCCTCTTTCTCTCTCTCTCTCTCTCTCTCTCTCTCTCTCTCTCGCTCTCTTTCTCTCGTTCTCTTTCTCTTTCTCTCTCTTCCTCTCTCTCTCTCTGTCTCTCTCTCTCTGTCTCTTTCTCTCTCTCTCTGTCTCTCTCTCTTTCTCTCTCCCTCTCTCTCTCTCTCTCTCTCTCTTTCTTTCTCTCTCTCTCTGTCTCTCTTTCTCTCTCTCTCTATGTGTTTTTTTTCTCGGTACATAAATTTGATTATGAATTTGTTTGTTATTTATTTGTAAATCTATGTAGTTGCTTCTTTCTTATTTGTCTTTTCACAAAAGCTGTAGATAAATATAGATTATTGGATTTGGAAGTACTATTATCATTATTATTATAATTATTATTATTATTATTATTATTATTATTATTATTATTATTATCATTATTTTTTTGTGTGCATCAGACACTTTTTAAGGCGGTTTTAATTTAGCTCCAAGTAGATTTAACGAACAGTTGATGCATATCTTTAAAAAAGGCAGGTGTAAGGAACAGTAACAGAACTGTGTGATCAGGTTGTTTTGTCTGAGTGGGCCATGGCTTTGGTCTGCAGGGTTAAAGTTAAACTCCAGAGTGGATCCAGAGCGGATTCTGGCACACAGTCGCGCTGCAGGGCCTTGTGTTCCTGGCCCGATATGCGCAGATAACACAGCTTTCTTTCCACACGACTGTTTGCTCTGCACCTTGTGCCCTTTTTTTCACATTGTCAGGAGCAGCGGGGAATAGTAGCGCACGGCTTTCAGTTTGCACAAGGTTAAACAGTAGCCTTGTTATAAATAAATAATCCCCATTCATGAAAAGTCAGTCTCATTAGTGCTGTAGGCCTTATGCGTTCCTAGATTACAGAGCCATGTCACATTAAAGGAGCACAGCCACGTTCACCACCACCGAGCAGCACAGCAGCAGTAATTATAAGTTACTTAAAATGATATTATATTCATTCATTCATTGTCTGTAAACTCTTATCCAGTTCCTTGTTGCCGTGGGTCCGTAGCCTGTCCGGAATCACTGGGCGGGAACACACCCTGGAGCAGGCTACACACACTCACACCTACAGACACGTTTGAGTCACCAGTCCATCTACCAACGTGTGTGTTTGGACTGTGGGAGGAAACCGGAGCATCCAGAGGAAACCCACCCGGACACAGGGAGAACACACCACACTCCTCACAGACAGTCACCCAGAGGAAACCCACGCAGACACAGGGAGAACACACCACACTCCTCACAGACAGTCACCCAGAGGAAACCCACGCGGACACAGGGAGAACACACCACACTCCTCACAGACAGTCACCCAGAGGAAACCCACGCAGACACAGGGAGAACACACTAAACTCCTCACAGACAGTCACCTGGAGGAAACCCACGCGGACACAGGGAGAACACACCACACTCCTCACTGACAGTCACCCGGAGGAAACCCACGCAGACACAGGGAGAACACACCACACTCCTCACAGACAGTCACCCGGAGGAAACCCACGCAGACACAGGGAGAACACACCACACTCCTCACAGACAGTCACCCGGAGGAAACCCCTGCAGACACAGAGAGAACACACCACACTCCTCACAGACAGTCACCCAGAGGAAACCCACACAGACACAGAGAGAACACACCACACTCCTCACAGACAGTCACCCAGAGGAAACCCACACAGACACAGGGAGAACACACCACACTCCTCACAGACAGTCACCCGGAGGAAACCCACACAGACACAGGAAGAACACACCACACTCCTCACAGACAGTCACCCGGAGGAAACCCCCGCAGACACAGAGAGAACACACCACACTCCTCACAGACAGTCACCCGGAGAAAACCCACGCAGACACAGGAAGAACACACCACACTCCTCACAGACAGTCACCCGGAGCGGGAATCGAACCCACAACCTCCAGGTCCGTGGAGCTGTGTGACTGCGACACTAACCTGCTGCACCACCAAAAGTTTTAAATGAAAATATGTTTGTTCGTCCTCCTTTTCGGTTCATATTTAATGTAACAATGTATATATTAATTAAGTGCTGTTATTATTGAACAATTTTATGCCTTTTATTTTAAAACCGATTAGATTTAATATTCCCCTTTTAATTAATTACAAAAAAATCACATATTTATAAATAAATGAGCAGAAGTCTGTTCTTAAAAATACAAAATATCAACACATTATTTCATTTGACTAGAGGGGCCCAAACCTCTGAACACCGCTGCAGACCCCCTGCTGTGGAAGAACAACTCAAACACAAGTTACCCATAGTTTCCAGCTGCCAGCAGATGGCGCTCCGTGACTGCAGTAGAATGTCCACTGCTTTCATTGAGGCCCTTTGGCTGTACGAGGTGTTCTTAGGCCTTGTCCCAATTCGTGGTTTGAGGCACTTGGGGGGCGCTCAGGAGCCCCGCTGTTAGAAACAGGACGCCTTTCACACGGACAGTCCATCTTCTAATGTGTTTTTACACCGTGGGAGGAAACTGGAGGACCTGGAAAAAACCCACGCAGACCACGTGAGAACACATCAATCCACTCTCAGACAGTGACCCGAGGCAGGGATTGAATCTACAAACCCTAGGACCCTGGAGCGTAGAAACACTACCTGTTGCACCAAGCCATGTTTTAATGTATTGACGTGGTGTGTTTTGTATAAACGGGTGGTTATATATTAAGCCTTAGACTGTGCATCATCAGAAAGTTGACTTGAACGGACTGATGCTTCATTCTGAAAGTTAATACAGCATTATTTTTGGACAAACCTGGCACTGAATAGCCCTACCTTTAGACTGTAAACGCTTGGCTGAAAGCTCTGTCTGACAGCACACGGTGACCTTTTCCCTGACCTTATCAAATGTCCTTACAGGCTTATACCATTCCAGTCTGTGGCCGCTGACCCATAATAGTGTTCATTGTCGACAGGAAACCTTCACCTTTTGTGTATTAAAATAATTTGAAGGAACAAACATCAAAGAAATAATCAATTCTGTGATGAGTGTGGTGTGTTCTCCCTGTGTCTGCTTGGGTTTCCCCCCACAATCCATAAACAGATGCTGGTAGGTGAAATAACTGTGTTAAATGTGTGTGTGAGTGACTGGGTGAATGTTTGAGTGACTTGATGAGTGTTTGATGCACTGATGTATAGGATCTGACATCACCGCAGTCAAACTTAGCCCCGCCCACTAAAAATCCAACTGGAGAATACAGAGGGATAAACGGACAAAAGCCCGGGTCGTTCTCTCTGCCCCACTTCAGAGCACAATCACCACCAAACAAACTGACCACGGTCAGAGGAGCAGTAGCGGCTTTAAAGTTAAACAGTAGTTTGGGTCATTTCCTCTGTGTCAATAGCAGTTTCATCATCGAAATAATATTTCATCATTTCTGTTCCCGGGACACAATAGATGTCGCCACTGATGTCATGCTTCATTCAGCACTGACCTATGTGGTCATTGCTGTTTACCCCCTCCATTCAAACAAAGCTCTGTACAGTGAAGTCATCCTGAAGCCTCTTCATTCTCACAGTGTCTGGTCATTCACGAAAAAGCACCTCGCTGAGTTCTCCACTGTTGGTCACTGTTGGTTTTGCAGTGATGACCAAGAGGATCTAAATGTATGTTCAGTGGTATGTACTTCAGTGTTGCTCCTCACTGCTTGCTGCCTCATATTGACGTATGTATTAGGAGGATATGTGTGATAATTTACAGGTTATATTTTTTTAGTTTTTAGTTTATTTATTTATTTATTGTGTGTATTTGGATTGGGCGGCACGGTGGTGCATCCTCCTAATACATACTCCAGGTGCAGGTAGTGTCACAGTCACTCAGCTACAGGGACCTGATGGTTGTGGGTTCAAGTCCTGCTCCGGGTGACTGTCTGTGAGGAGTGTGGTGTGTTCTCCCTGTGTCTGTGTGGGTTTCCTCCGGGTGACTGTCTGTGAGGAGTGTGGTGTGTTCTCCCTGTGTCTGCGTGGGTTTCCTTCAGGTGACTGTCTGTGAGGAGTGTGGTGTGTTCTCCCTGTGTCTGCGGGGGTTTCCTCCGGGTGACTGTCTGTGAGGAGTTTGGTGTGTTCTCCCTGTGTCTGCGTGGGTTTCCTCCAGGTGCTTCGGTTTCCTCCCACAGTCAAAAACACACGCTGTTAGGTGGATTGGTGAGTCAGAAAGTGTCCGTAGGTGTGAGTGTGTGAGTATGTGTCGCCCTGTGAGGACTGGCGCCCCCTCTGGACCCTGAATTGCATAAGCAGTTACAGACAATGAATGAATGTATTTGGATTGGATGTGGTAGGTGAATTTGTGCCTACCCAGGCTAGTGCAAAGCCGATTTTCCTGGGTAGAAATGACATATTCAATGCATGTGCACATTCATTTAAGGATCTGGAGCCTAACAACCCCCACACTGTGAAACAAAACAACAACAAAAAACGAGTTGTTCTGTTTTTGTGCTGCATCTTATTGCGGAGACTTTAGAATTGTCCTGCCTCCTCGTCTGAGTTTTCCAGTCACAGCACTGCACCTGCGTTTATATGAGAGTGAGGACGAGGTTAAACAGAGGAAAACAAACACATCAAGCACAAAGAAATAAAAATGACGAGTTAAATATAGAGAAAACAAGAACAGAGAAGAAAGAGAGCTAAAGAGAGACTAAAATCAGTTTGTGTGTTTTCACAACAGTGATGTCACTGCACAGTGGACCATAGTGACACAGTTACGTTAGGAGATCATCTATAAAACAAACAGTGATGGTCTAGTGCAGTGTTTACCTAAAGGTCGATATTTTCCCCCGGAGGTTTTTTAACGCTGCAATGTGACGCACATCTGAGAGAAATATATAACGGCTGTACACTAATCATAGTACAGCATAGGTCCCTGGGCAATACACCTAACTCTTTATTCGACTACATCTGTAACATTAGGCATTCTATAGAACAAAACCTGGGCTTAAACCCACCCTACGCATTTTAAGTGATGTACATTTAGTTTTATTAACAACCCAATGTGCATTATTTAAAATGTCTGTAGAAGTTTAATTCTTGATGCAGTATAAACAAGCACAGCAAAACCTTGTTGAATAAACTGTACCCTGCAAAAGACATAGAACACATTAGATGTTTACATGGTTTATAACAATTTATCTCATGGTAAATTATAAAAACCCAGTGCATCATACTTAAACATGAGTGAGTGAGTAAGTGTGTGAGTGTGTGAGTGAGTGAGTGTGTGAGTGAGTGAGTGTGTGAGTGAGTGAGTGAGTGAGTGAGTGAGTGAATGAGTGAGTGAGTGAGTGAGTGAGTGTGTGAGTGAGTGAGTGTGTGAGTGAGTGAGTGAGTGAGTGAGTGTGTGAGTGAGTGAGTGTGTGAGTGAGTGAGTGAGTGAATGAGTGAGTGAGTGAGTGAGTGAGTGTGTGAGTGAATGAGTGAGTGAGTGTGTGAGTGAATGAGTGAGTGAGTGAGTTACAAGCCAGTTCCACGATGTGAATACTTTGTTTATTTTGTATTTATTTTTATTATATGATTTTTATTTTCCATTTTTGTGCCAAATTGTCTCCCCAATTATTAGTCGTCACCAATCCCACACTTTCCCTGAGGCCAACCCACTGCTTCTTTTCAAACTCCCACTGATGTAGCTAGCTAGCACCCAGAGCAGAGAGATGGGGTGAGAGGGGGACATTTTAAACAATTACGGAGTTTGATAAGATGTGTCACATGACCCTCTTCCCATTGAAAAAACAAAAGTTGCACCCAAAATGTCCGACTTCAAAATGGCCGCCATGGTCACCACCCATTTTGAAAAGTTTCCCCCCTCCCATACACTAATGTGCCACAAACAGGAAGTTAATATCACCAACCATTCCCATTTTATTAAGGCGTATCCATAGAAATGGCCCACTCTGTGTATTATCTGTTGCTCTTTTTCCCATTAACGAGGGAAGTATGCCTTTCTTCACTGTTCCCCTGCCGTCCACATCCAATATTTGTTTTAACACCATTACAATCATAATATTTTGCTATTAATGTTTTGGCCCATTCTCTTGCACAGTGTAGAGTGTGTGTCTCTGACACATTTACACCTGACCCAAGTGTCTCAGCTCATTTACATGTGTTCTGTTGCCCTCTTGTGGACGTCTTAGTCAAGACCCAGAAGCCCCTTTCCATTTAATCTAAAGGGGCATGTGACCTTACATTGGATAGTACCTTGAAATATTTACACAAGTTAAATTTTTGGTTTATAAATAATTTCACATGATAATATTTTCATTTCTATTTGAGAATATTAACGGGAAATTGTTGTTCACTCTGTCATATCTTAGACATAGGTACTGGGCCCCTGATTTGTTCTGTTTCTGGTGTTTAAGTCAAGAGTGTTTTTAGACAACGGCAAACGTTGAAAAGCATGAGCCGAAATGAGGATGTTGCTCTATTCCTCTTCATACGTAAAATTGATTTATTTTTTCTGTTTCTGACCCCTTAAGGTGGAAATGTTTCCAAACTGGGGAGAAAGCTCACTGCATGACCGTACGTGCAACAAAACTACACCCCAGTTACAAATGAGTTTCTGTGGTAATTCAAACATTGAATAAAAACTTTCAGACAAGTTCAGCTTCAGTCCCGTACAAACAACAGAGATTTTTCTCACTCAAACACATCATTCCACTGTAAAGTTGCTTCGTTTCTGAATGTAAACAACCAGAGAGAACTGTGATTACCTACAACATTCCCTTTATATCTACGTAGTGTATAGATGTAAGTATATTTTAAGCAGTGGCGGATGCTGGTCTTTCAAGGAGGGGAAGCTCAATTTCGGCCTACATCATAAAATGTGTCGGTTTATTTATACGTAAATTCTACCCTCCGTTCCTTTTCAAGAAAATTATCTGTGACCCTGTCGTACCAATAAGGTGAAGTGTGTCCGCCTGTGAGTGCTTTGTGATGGTGGAGGGGCTCAGCAGCACCCGCTGGACAGAAACTGCGATAGAAGTCAGAAAGACTGATAGAAGTCAATCTCCAATAACAAGCAGCTACAAAAAACCCACCAGAAATAGAAGCTCGATTTGTCGCTAGTCGTTTTTAACAAAGAAAATGCCGCTAAGAGGAGTAAAGAAGGTCTCTGGTTCTCAGAACAGAATGAAAATTTAATGCTCTTTACACAAAAGGATCGCTGATTCGCTCATTTCGCTGTCAATCAAAAAGGGATTTAGACAGATCATCCAATCATCATGCAGAAGCTGAGTGTCCGGGCCAGCCGAGGCCAACCCACTGCCCCTTAGACCCCCAGAGACGTTGAGCGTCCGATGAGCGGGACAAAGCCCAGCATTTATCCAATCACTCGTCTCGTTTCGCTGCACTTCGCTGCTTCGCTATGGAACTCTGTGGGCGCTCAGCGTCCTCACTGTTTAAAGCACTGTGAAGCTGCAGGAATGATTGAGAGGAAAGCCGCGTCTTTACCAGTGATAAGAAGCTGATACTGAACAAAAGTTGAGCGCGTTGTAGTGCATATTTATTCAATGACATGTACACACATCAGTATATATTTGATCACTTATTTTTTGACATTTTAGGGGAAGCTGAGCTTTCCTTTCAGTCTTAGAGCAATCGCCTCTGATTTTAATATACTACAGCCAGTTCAGACAATTCGTGCCTTTTACAAACACCCCACTCCAGTAGAAATCATGTATTTAACCCTGTGTGTGGTGTTGTTTAGAAGCTAGAAGGTGTACCATGAGTGATGCAAACAGGAAGCCTCACTGCCGAGCAGTTTGGATTTCAAACGCCAGCAGTCTTAAAAACGCAGATTCAGACAGACAGGTTTTCTTACATCACAGATCTAAGAAAACAATCCTATCAGCTTGTGGGGTGGGGCTTGTTAGCTGCAGGTGAATGGCAGAGAAGTAGGTGGAGAAAGAGGCGGGGACTAATTAAATATTCATACATCAAAGGTGTAAACTTGCATCAAAACCACTTTTAAGGGATTATGGGGACGTCTTTACAATTCGAGTTATTGACCCAATTTCCCCACGTAATGAAACTGTCAAGAAACTGGTTGAATAATATTATAATATTCTTCCTCATAATCATATAATAAAAGGCATGAGACATAATGACCAGCCTTAAAAGGGTTCTCCTTGCTCACCGCTCGTCTTCTGCCGCTCACCTCTTAAGTTGACTGAGAATATACCCCCATGCCAAATGTCTTTGCGTGCTGTTGAACACAAACCCTGATTAAGCCCGGCGATTTACTCGCTCCCCACCCCGAGCCTCATCAGGGCCGCGGACGCAGACCCTCATCATTCACTTTGAAGCTCCTGGCTGTGTTTTGACTACGATGCCTCTTGTTCTTGTTGTGCCGTGATCCACTTTTGTTGGTGTTACTTTGATTAAAACCACGTGAAATCCCCTAGCTCGCTCTTGAAAGAGAGCCCCTGTTAATGGCTCTGGGGATTACTGCCACGTTCAGGAGGCTTTGCTGCCCTTTTCATGTCTCGTAACACACAACATCCACTCGAGTGGTAACGCTTGGCGTCCGTCGACGCCACCTCTTTCTTGAGGGGCTTCCACAAATGCTGTGCTTTGATACTGCCATGATGAGTTAATAAATAAAGAAAGAGGTGGTGGGACCTTTTTTTAGGGACTGGTTTAAGGGGTGTTTATATATCTTTGTGTTGCAGGGCTTAAAATGCTAGTCGATTGCTTACGAAATGGCAAATGCCATAAGATACTTGGGTCCAACCCTCAGATTTGTTAGACCTTTAGATAAATCAGTTCTAGATATAGACTTATTGCACTTCTCCATTGCATGTTACTTACAATACACTACCTTTTTTGGCCAGAGTACCATAACTACAGCAGAGATCACGTTTCAGAATGGTGGCCCACAAAAAAATCCAGTGAGAGCTGGACAGTGCAATATGTAAAAGAAATACACTCTACTGATCTGAACTGGGGCGCTGAGCTGTCTTCAGTCCCAAAAAACAACAGTAATTCGTTCATTCAGTCATTGTCTGTAAGCGCTTATCCAGTTCAGGGTCGCGGTGGGTACCCGGAATCACTGGGCGCAAGGCGGGAACCCACCCTGGAGGGGGCGCCAGTCCTTCACAGGGTGACACATTCACTCACACACTCACACATACGGACACTTTTTGAGTCGCCAATCCAAATACCAACATGTGTTTTGGACCGTGGGAGGAAACCAGAGCAACCCATGCAGACACAGAGAGAACACAACAAAGTCCTCACACACAGTCGAACCCACAACCCCAGGACCTTGGAGCTATGACATCGACACTACCTGCTGCGCCACTGTGCTGCCCTACAACTACAACAACAACAACATGTAAATACACTCAACCACTCCAGAGAAGCCAATATATTGTTGGGCTTTAGATTGGCATTGGGCATAATGAATGTAGGCTCATGTGCAACTGCTCCAGACTGGATCCCATTTAGGCTTTTGCTTTTATGTTATAGCACATACTTTTATATATTTCTATACCATCTGTAATCCATGTCTACTCTAGGTGTACCTTAGCTATGGGGTGTGTAAAAATATGCACTGGTGGGGATAGGGGCGTGGTTGAGGGGGGTGGAGCTTGTGACTAGCATTATATGTTGTGTCACTGTGGTGTTTCTGATATTATGGACTGTGTATTTATATTTCACTATCCAAAACAGAATGTAATGCTCAATTTATGCCAAAAAATAGAGTGGCCTAGATCCCAACAGTTTGTTATGCTCAGACAGAGAGCACTGCTTCGGTCTGACCATCCAGAGTTACTTCTAAAATTCAACATTTGTAGTAGAGTGGAAACTATACCACTTTTGTTAATGTAGTAATTAATAAGATAAAATTCGTCAATGATTAAATACATGGTGAAAACCCCAAGGTCTAAATATCCAATGAACTCAGTATTGTTTTCAAAAAGCAAGTTACTTTTCTCATAAAAACATTGTCCTAGTGAGCTGTCTAACTATAGAGCATTTTACGTCACAGTGTGCGCGGTCCCTACACATCGGTTTAGACACCTCATTATGCTGTCTACTAAGATATCTTAATTTAGCCGAATTTCGCGATAAAAGACGAAGATTAGAATCCACCGCGCTGAAACGCTGAGGCGACGCTAGCCGCTGAGGTGAGTAAACACCCGTTGCGTGCGGTGGGCGGGAACGAGCCGTGACGCAATCGCTCTCCAACTAGAGCGTCTCAGTAATCTGCCTCATGAGGAAAAACGACCGTTAGAACGCTGTCTACTTAAACAGGCAGCTCACTAGGTTTTGAGACACACCCATAATATTATATAAGTATATCTCTTCTCTGTATTAGCATTTCCTATGGTGTATAATCACGTGCCGTGCCCAGATGCACGTATTCTTTTGACCAAGTTCAAGTTCCCAAGGGAAAGCTGAGCCATTCAAGTGTCTTGGAGAGACGTTGTACAAAAAGTGACCCCACACACACACACACACACAAACACACACATACACACTGCCAACTCCTGGCCAGCCGGCTTGATGATTACAGGGTAAGGGGTTCGTGTCATTTCCCCTCTGCTGGTTCCCCAGCACACACCTCCAAACACAGAGCATGGGAAGGAGTGGTTGAGATGTTCACAGCCGTTTGAAGTACCTAGTCTTTATGTTTAAACATCTGGAGTATCGCAAACAGACACCTCACAGCTGGCCCTACAAAGGCAGCGCGGAGCACAAACACTGTAAATACAGCCCTTGAGCCACACGCCCGGAGGCATCGCTGTCTGCAACTCCACGCAACAAATACACTGCACTGTAAACAGCCTTTATTCTGAGGTAGACTGTAATAACAGATGAATTAAACATGTGATATCACTTCACAAACTTATGATCTCCTATAGCACCTTTCCACTGCATGGAACCTATTTGACTTTACTCTACTTGGTACAGCTCTTTTACCTGGTACCTGGTCCCTGGAACCGGGTACGTTTTCAGTCCCAGCTCACTCTGGGTCTCAACCATGCCAAGTAGGTACTAACTGGTGATGTGTAAACCCTGCAGAACACTGATTGGCCAGAGAGACGTGTCAATCACCACAAAATGCAGAGCTCCTTCAAATCCAGCACAAACCGCCACTTGTAAAATCTCTTAAGTTACAGCAGCTTTCACATTTATTTTTATCGGACTCACAACAGCAGCTCGTGACTTTACCTCGAGGTGTTTTGAACAGGTTTGTATGCTCCTTGAGCCGATGGGCGACAAGTAAAACTGATCTGTGAGAACTGGGCTGTGTTTAGAAAAACAAAGTCCACGACGAGTAACAGCAACTTTAAACAACAGTAAACAACAACGTTGTTGTGGTTTTCAAAGTCAGCGATTCCTAGAGGTGGGTTTTGCAACATCACCGCCTCCGTTTCCCAGGGGAACGCCCTGCCGGTGGAAAAGCGACAAGCTTTAAGCGAGCGGAGCTGTGTAGAGCCGGACCCATGCGGTGGAAAAGCACCAATAGACACTCACTCAATGACCCGGAGTCACATAGGCACTCACTACAATACATATTCACTCACTCACATACAGCCTATTCATTCACACACTCATACTTACTCACTCATTCATGTACATATTCATTCACTCACTGTTGATGCAGCGTATGTTGAGGACTGTTGATTCAGTGCTGCACAGATGATGGGCTCCAGGGTGGAGCAGGTGCTGGGTGGTGGTTGACTGTGGCTCAGACGATTTGAATTTGTGCACGAGGCTGATTTGCTTTAGCTGAGCTCAGAGAAGTGCCCATCCCCCCCACTCCACACCCGTCTCAGGTTCAGCTCGCTTGCCTCCAATGTGAATTAAATACATTTAGACATTTATACATTTAGTGTCGCAGTCACACAGCTCCAGGGACCTGGAGGTTGTGGGTTGAGTCCCGCTCCGGGTGACTGTCTGTGAGGAGTGTGGTTCTCCCTGTGTCTGTGTGGGTTTCCTCCGGGTGCTCCGGTTTCCTCCCACAGTCCAAAAACACATGTTGGTAGGTGGATTGGCGACTCAAAAGTGTCCGTAGGTGTGAGGGTGTGAGTGAATGTGTGTGTGTCTGTGTTGCCCTGTGAAGGACTGGCGCCCCCTCCAGGGTGTATTCCTGCCTTGTGCCCAATGATTCCAGGTAGGCTCTGGACCCACCGCGACCCTGAACTGGATAAGCGCTTACAGATAATGAATGAATGAATGAATGATGGACTTACTTCTGAAGATCCTTTTTTAAATTATTTGTTTTGTACAATAACTGAATCTTAATAATATGCAACTCTCCATTTTAAGTAAAGACTGAGAAAATGTAAAGCTCTTTAGAAGGCAGTTATGATGGGTTTCCTCAGGGTCCTATTGTCTCCTCCCACAATCCAAAAACACACGCTGGCACAGGTGTGAGTGACTGGGTGAAGTGTGCGATGTCCAGGGTGTGCTCAAGACTCACTGCATCTACGACCAGGATGAAGTGGTTAGAGAAGATGACTGCTGTTGGCGTCTGAATAACAGGTACTTACTGGGCAGTTTTACAGAAGCGGTGGTCTCTCTGTGTTCTGCACAGTGCTATAGACAGACTGACACCGACACATCACAGAGAAATGCAACAGCTCTTTATTGACATGGGAGACGATGGAGGAGATCACAAAGACACCATGAGTGTTTTGTTATTATGTGTTATTTTTATCCCGGGATCGGAAATGATCCCGAATCGGAACTCGTGGCAATGACAGAGCTCCAGTCCAGTAATTGCGTCCACCCACAGGTGGAGACTGAAACCTACATCAGCAGCCTCCATCATTATGCTCTGCCCTTATAAGAGCGCACAGTCTAAAATGAATTTAGGAAGGAGCTAGATTATATATTTATCACAGACCAAATTTAATTTCCTCAGCCTTAAATAGTGAAGTTAAAATGTGGAAAGGAACATGAAAGGAAGCAGGACAGTTTCAGATGCCTACCATGTTACCGGAGCCACTAAGATGTGTTCATTTGCACCATTGAAATCTATGGTTTACCACAGGCTAATTTTAATGAAACTAGCAATGTCCACTAGCAATTTTCACTAAATGACTTCATCTGCAAAGCCCTTAAAAACTCACCTCTGTTCATTACAACCACATTTTTTATTTCCAAGAATAACACATTCCCTTAAGCCCTTAGAAGTGGTTTAGATGTGACTCCACACGTCCACCTTAAAGCAACAATAGGTAGCATTTTCACCTTAAAATTACAGCTTCAAAATCATTGTGATGTTTCACTGAGCTGTAATCGGGAGAACAGAGCTTCTGTCGTGTCTATTCCGGGCTCAGCACTGCAGAAACTGCATTATGGATCTTCTGGAGGAGGGCAAGAAACCACCCACTCCCACCTCCTGGATTTCAGTGCTGTGAAAGTGAATTACACTCTGCAACTAAAGGGGGAGCCCACGAGCAAAAACTTCAAATCGTACCTAGTGTTGTTTAAATTTAGTAATCGCTGGTCTATAAACACGCAACGAGTGCCTGACTGTCCCTGTCTCCACCCGCCCAGGCACTCAAAAGCTCCACCCTAGAAGTTGATGGGATTAGTTCCTTATGTTTGTGATGTAAAAGACCTCCTTGTTCTGAATCTGTGTTTTTGAGACGTGGCAATTTTGACGAGGAAATGCTAAGTTGCTGCTTAGTTTCTTCCACCTCCTCCTCGCACCCCTGCACCTCACATCTGTCTGGACTGTTTGCCCACAGCACCAATCAACACTCGCTCAATTACCGGCCAATCCACATCCTATTAGCGAACACATGCCTGTGAGCCGCCCTGTGAAGTCTCTGCGGCGGGGGGCTTGAAAGAGCCCTGTTTATGAAACCGAGGCAAGTCTGGGGCCCAAGCTGTTTAGTGGAGAAGAGGCACTTGAGAGGCGGCTGGATGTTTATTTGCTGGACAGACAATGAGGCTGACGCAGGTAGGTGGAGAGGGCCGGCTATTTTAAGGGGGGCCTTTACAACCCTCATACATTCCGTTTATTGGAGCAGAAAGCTGTCATTCTTTCAGGGCAATGACAGAGCTCCATTTAGCTCCAGCGCGTGGCCAGGAATACTCGCGTATTAAGTGACCACACCTGTCTCTCTCCGCCTGGCCTTTTGTCGTGAGGAGATAGATGTTTGGAATGGAAGCCTGTGTGTGCTTGGGGATAGCTGGGACCTCTTTGGGAATCGATCTCTGTTGCTAGACATGGACCATAGGAATGTGTGTAAAAGAGACTGGCATTTCAAAACAAGAGAAGAGGCATGCTTCATGTCTCCGCACATGCTCTCGCTACGTTTCAGCGTTCCAGTATTACTAGTCCGATTTTAAGGGTTTTACGCTTCTGGGGTCACTCCGTGTCCAAGCCCACTGTCTCAGAACTGTTGCCCTTCTGTCTATTTCTGTTGTCCATTTGGTGACCAGCGCTGGCATTAACATAACGTAGAGATTTTGAGAGACTGTGAGCTTTGCGGGGATTTCTGCTCGCTGATCTTCATAAACAGAGACAAGCCGCCCGGCTCACAGCGGTCAACGCTGGAATTCCTGCCATCAGAGGGACAATTGAGTGGTAAATGTCACGGCAGACGTGGCATCCCCCCTCGCTGTCTGTTGTCTTAGCACATGCTTTAAGAGTTAGCTGCATCCAAATTAGCATAAACCATTTTAGCTCCGGAGCTGAGACGAAATGTGACCCCAGTTCTTGCTTTTTTTTTCTTGATTTGAAAATAAGTACAAACTAAACTCTAAACTCAAAATGTTGTCTCACTTGCAACAATCAGCCATAACATTAAAACCGCCTTTTCTCTACGATCATTGTCTATTTTATTAGCTCCAAAGATCATATAGGCACACTTGAAAAAGATATACATTAAGGGAATGTAGCCCATTTGTTGCTCTGCATACTGCATCAACGGTCAGGAAACCCCCCACAGGCCGCTGATGGACAATAATATATAATTAATAATTAAGTGCTCTTGTATGGTGAGTGATAAACTGATGAAACTGCACAGTGACTTAAGAAACAGCTGATTTGAATGTTATGGCTGGTTTGGTGTATCTTCAGACAGAGCATCATCAACACATAAAAAAGGAAGGGCTCTTTCTGCTTTGAGCTGGCTCCTCTTTCAGGGAGGTGAGTGGCGTGCCCAGAAGGGCAGTGGCTTTGGGAGGAGGAGTCCACTCCCAGGAGTGACCAGTTGGCTTCACGATGCTGCGAGGAAAATCCACCCAATCTGCAAACCAGGCCCTGGCTGGAGTAAACAAAGGCTGGCCGGTGACTTGGCAGCGCTGTGTACGCAGAAGCATTCGAGCCGGGCCCACGCAGAGTCTAGCTGCTCAAGTCGTAGTGTCTGCTGGTGTATTTTTAGGCCTGCCAACAGAAGGCTAACCCTTTTCTTTCTATAGTTACACTCTGAGGTATTCTTGTAAGTGTTTTATGCATCCGAGGACTATTGATGACTGCTTGGGATGTAGGCCGCGGCGTTCCGGTCGTGGATGTGGTTTGTGGAAAACAAGCTAAGCCCTGCTTCTCATTTATTTACACTGGTGTTTATGGCATTTTGGCAGACACTCTTCCCCAAGTGCTCTTATTGCTATGGCATAGTGTGCTCACCCGAGCAGTGGAAACTGAACCCTAGTCTATATAGATGTTACCCAGCATGCTTTACTAAAACAAGCACTCCAGATTGTCCTAATATTCCTGCATATGTTTTGATTAATTCCAATTTGTAGTTATTTGTAGTGGCACTAAAGAGCTACTAAAACCTTGCTGTAAACTGTTATCTACAGATTTACACAAGTAAAAATAGGCTGCAGTTTCTAATCTTTTGGAGATTACAGCTAGATTAGTGATTAAGGTTAAGTTTAGGTTTAGGTTTAGGGTTGTTTTTAGAGATAGTTTGAGGATTAGGGCTAGGTTTGTTGTTAGGTTCACAATTAGATGTTAGTGAAAGCATTCAATTTTAACAAAATGCTGCCGTTTCTAATTTTCTGGAGCTTACACTTAAAGTAACGCCAGGTTTTATTTATACCTTAAAAATGCAGATTTAAAATCATTGTGATGCTTCACTGAGCTGTAATAGGGAGAACAGGGCCTCTGCCGTTGCCACTCCGGGCTCAGCACTGCAGAAACTTCACTATGTATCTTTTGGAGGAGGGTAGTAAAATCCCCTGCCCCACCCCCATTGATTTCAGGACAGTGCTGCAGAATGAATAACACTCAAAAAAGCCAAGTTTCCCCTAGAGTTGCTTTAAAGCCTAAAAAAGTATTTAATCCACATTTGATATAACTGTTATATTTAGAACTCATTACATAAAGTCTGGGAAAGGTCTTTTAGTCAAACATTTATGAATTCACCTTGACACCAGCCTACACCCACATCCTTGGCTTGTGGCTAAAGTTAGGCATGAAAAACAAAAGCACACAGCTCCTTTGTTTTTACTTGTAGCTTTATTAACTTCCACTTAAGTTAAGGGTAACCGTCATGTGCACAGCACATACATCACAATGTTTAACAGGACCTGTATAAAACTACAGACAATATTTGGCAAATGTCAACAAGAGTTCAGGGCTCAGACTCGGACTCGGTCTAATCCAACACGTAGCCGCTGAGACAGCCAGCGGAGAGGATGGGCAAACGACAATAAAAGGAATTGACAGAAAAATCACTGACAGTTTATTTCCACAACCTTTCATAGCTTAAAGTAAATCGTCAATCCTAAAATAGACAGGGACTCTGATAGTGGACGGACGGTGATGGATGATGGACTGGTGTTTGCTTTAATCGCTCTACCCTCGGACCACATGGTCACGCTTGCGGACAGTGCTCGATTTGGTTAAGCAAATCTGCTCCAGCCATCCATGTCAGTTCCACGTGGTGATGAGGGTCAGAGAAGTCATTTGCTTTCGGTGAGCGTTCAGCCAATTGTACACGGCAACATCTATGGTGATGCAAAGCAGCGCCATTTGGAAACATCTGCACACATCAACTGACCTACACTTTGTCCAGAAGTTTGTGAATTCAGCTTCTGTGTGGACACACAGTCGAATAATCTCATAGTAAAGCATGAGATGAAATGGAACGCTAGTCTAAGCCTAGCATCGGCTACAAGGGTTTAACTCAGCCCTGCTGTGGAACTCTGAATCTCTAGGGTCAGAACTTTTGGGAACAGTATCTGGCTTAACGCCATCAAATGCGCACAGTAATGTTCCACAAAGTAGTCTGAAGCCTTCCTTAACAGCCTTAAGTCCAGAAGTATTGTTTGTTACAGGTGTCCACAACACAAACCTTTGGTCATCGAGTGTACATCAGTAATGCTTTGTCCAGGATTGGCAATATGGAAAAATGCCAATTCAATATGGCGTATTTGGGCCTAATACTGTACATGACTTTTGCCGTACTGACCTCTGATGCCGACCCATGGTCTTGGGACTTGACCTTTGAGACCTCCCTGGAAAGGATGACTCCAATTACCATTCACATTTAATCCTGACCATCCACCCACCTCTACACCTCCATCACTGGACGCTATATGGCTTGACCCAATAGATGCAGATTGACATTGTTCAAATCATGTTCAACTCTAAATTTGTACCTCTAACAAACAATAACAAGAAGGAATGCTTGCTTTGAGATCAGATCTCTCCCAGATTCTAGTCTGGATGTTCCCCCGGGGAGTGTGGGTATGGGGTGGGGGTGGGGGTGAGTAAACCCACTTTGGCCTCCTGTTGACCAAAGTGAAGCATCAGCCTTACAAGCGGCTTCTCTGCGTTTTGCTTATCACACCGTATTATATTTACAAAAGATATCAACGAAAAAATATAGGGTTACTGCTGGAGCGTGTAGTGCAGTCTAACAGCTGTCTTCAAATATTTCCACCATGATTCTCCTTTCTAAAAGTAAATCGGGGTGGAGGGTGAGGGGGAGTGGTAAAGATAGCTCAAACGTGACAAGGCGCAACTAGGGCGCGCAGCAAGCCTGCTGCATGAGGGCAAGCAACGGAAAGACATTCGCCGTCAGCAAGACTGAGAATAGGAGACTGTCTGTCGACAACATTATGAGGTAGAGAACGAATAGAAGGGAGATAGGGAACTGGGCAAGTCTTAAGCCAGCCAAGAAAATCTGTCAAGCTTGCTGGGGAATGCGGTTCTGACTTGTCTATGTGACTTTCTTGTTGTGATTGGGAGCTGGTTAGAGAATGTCCAACGTTATTCCAGCCACCATCTTCAAGACGTAGAACAAATGAACTCAGGTAGTGGACGGTACCTCCAAATACTGGCCTTCTTTGAGTAGAGGTTTGGAAATGGTTGAGGTAACACAGCACACTCTTAAAAAAAGTATTGATTATAGCCAATTGTTGGTTCTAGAACCATGGGTTGTGGTCCTTCACATTGTGAAACTGGTGTTCAGCTTGGCCTGTATGGTTTCCTCATAGAATCATCTTGTAAATGGTTCTTTTTGGTGTCCTACAAAACCATACCCATCACATTCTCCATTAGTCTGAAGAACAACTTCGCCAAACAAAAAAACTGTTCTATTCAGACCTTCTGGTTCTAAAGGGACTATAGGGTTTAGTCAAGAACCATCTCTTTTAAGAGTGTAGCATCATATCCCAGTGGGGTTTACTTATTCAAAAGTGAGTCTTCCTTTTCCCACCCACATAAATAGCTTTTCATATCATTTCGTCTGGTGGCCTGTTTTGCAGAGTACCACCTATCTCCTTCTTCTCAGAAAATAAAAAGTGTCAATAGCTTAAAGTATGTCCACAGAGCTTGGTTAAGCCACACGAATACTGATGCTGGACGAGGCAAGGTTGTCCCACAAAACCCCTCTAGGAGGCTGGGTACCAGAGAGAAGACAAATCAAACCCAAACTCATTAAAAATTTGCTCAGGTTCACTGTTGATTTTCGCTCTTCAGTTCTTAAGCCATGTTTGACTTCACTGACCACTGTAGGGGCTAATGTGTGCCCGACCAGATCGGACAAAGATGGACTAGGAAAAGTTCAGAGTTCAACCTCCAACACCTCCACCCCCTCACAACTAAGATACCCCACCCCACCCCCCAGAAGAGCTAAAAACAGACTGAGGGGTAGGACTTCACTGAGAGTAAAGCGATACTACTTCAGTGGGAGCCCAGCGGCGCACAAAAGAGGCCACAGCACACAATCGCTCCAGTGCGCTGCACCAGTGGGATCGGTTTCACGAGCTACACTGCAAAACGTTAGATCTTATTCAGTGGACATGTCTTAAATCTAGTCCGTGTGTGCAATATTTCACATGCTGAGAAGATGAGTAAGAATATTATGAAATCTTTCAACTCATATCTGCACTCTTTGAGTAGTTCTGAGGGATTTTATCTGGAGTCATACTCCATTGGAGAATTGGCCCCTGGACCAAATTGGTCCAGTGCTCTGCCAATAAACACAAATTTCACTAATAAAAGCTCTGAAAAAACATGGTTTTAGAGGCCACTTGTTAAAATGTAATAAAATAAACAATTTCTAGAATAAAGTCGGAATATTTAGAGATTAAAGTCACAATACGATTCAATTTTGAGATAAATTTGAGATTTTCATTTAAAGGAACAGGAGCTGAAACTGGTCGTTCTAAACTGGCCTGTGGGGTTTGACCTTTGTGGGATTTTGACTCTCACATGAATTGAATGTTTCATTAAGAGCCCAGGACTGTGTTCCCTTGTGTAAAAAAGGGTATAATATGTCCCCATTAATAATGTCGTAATATTAAGAGGAAAAAATGACAATATTACAACATTAATGGCTACATTTGACAGTTTTTTTGAAATATTAACTTATTCTGGGAATCTTTTTACATTTTAACAAGTGGCCCCATAATTAATACAAGACAATTAACATCTACAGGAAGGTGGTACCTCACATAATATCCGTACAAACATCTCATTATGAGAAAAGTGCAATATATAAACTAGATTTAAGCGGACTCACTGGCTACTATTTAGGGCAGTGTACCGACTTCAAACTAAGACTTCCAATCTCATTTTTCCCAGGAACAAGGAAAAATACAAAAACAAAGAACCAACAGAAACAGTGCAAAATCCAAACGAAACCAACCAAACAACAATGAAAACACATCTTGTACATTGTAGGAATTCCACGTATGAAACACTTGGTAGCAGCAGGAAGGATTAAATAAACAACACATGAGGAAATAAATTAATAACCGTGCTCTCCGCGCTTATGAAGAGGCCGTGTTTACAGGAAATACAAAAGAGATGAACAGTTATAAATATTCTGATATTTACAGGTGAGAAGACGACACTCTTGTCCTCGTGGGTCAGCTCTGCAGAAAGTGCATCGTCCTCGGGCTCGGCTGCCGGGCCTGGGCCGGCTCCTTCAGATCCTCGGCAAGAAATGTGTCACCGTCATAGCTGTGGACACTCGGTTGCCTTTTTTGGTGCGTCCAGCCTTGCTCAGTCCGATGTACATTCCCGGGTACACCACGGACTCATACGCGTTGTAGTTGTTGGCCAGGAGCTTTTCTTTGAACTTGCATTCATTGGTGAACTGCACCTGAGGAGGAGAGGAGGGTTAAAGACGCTGGACACTGCATCGCAACTCTGGGCACTGTGGCCCAACCACTGACCCTCTACTGCAGAGGACCATTCATAAGACAAGAAAAGAGTGCACGAGTAAGTGAGTGAGTGAGTGAGTGAGTGAGTGAGTGAGTGAGTGAACAAGCTGAGCAGGATGTGTATGCAACTGAGTGAATGAGTGAGGAATGTTGTGAATGGGTGTTTTGTGAGCATGCGAGTGAGTGAGTGAGTGAGTGATTGAGTGAGTGAGTGAGTGAGTGAGTGAACAAGCTGACCAGGACGTGTATGCAACTGAGTGAATGAGTGAGGAATGTTGTGAATGGGTGTTTTGTGAGCATGCGAGTGAGTGAGTGAGTGAGTGAGTGAGTGAACAAGCTGACCAGGATGTGTATGCAGCTGAGTGAATGAGTGAGGAATGTTGTGAATGGGTGTTTTTTGAGCATGCAAGTGAGTGGGTGAGTGAGTGAGTGAGTGAACAAGCTGAGCAGTTTGTGTGTGCAGCTGAGTGAATGAGTGAGGAATGTTGTGAATGAGTGTTTTGTGAGCATGCGAATGAGTGAGTGAGTGAACAAGCCGAGCAGGATGTGTATGCAGCTGAGTGAATAAGTGAGGAATGTTGTGATTGAATGTTTTGTGAGCATGCGATTGGTTGAGTGAATGAGTGAGTGAGTGAGTGAGTGAACAAGCTGAGCAGGATGTGTATGCAGCTGAGTGAATGAGTGAGGAATGTTGTGAATGAATGTTTTGTGTGCATGCGATTGGGTGAGTGAATGAGTGAGTGTGTGAATGAGTGAGTGATGGGATGAGTGTCTTCTGAGTATGTCAAGGAATTAGTGAGTGAGGGATTGAGTGAGTGAGCTGGTTGTGCGAGCAGACGTGAGTAGGAGTGAGAGAGTGAGTGTTATGTGAGTGAATGAGTGAGTGAGTGAGTCCTCAAATGTCAACATTTTAAATCAACATTCTGTTCATTGTGTGTACTCTACTGGACAGGTATGAAACTCCTCTGGGATCCTATTTTGAACTGAGTGGTGGAGAGAGGAAGGAAGTCAGGTCAGTGTCACTCACGGCTATTACAGATCGATGATTTGACCCGGTCCACTTTCCTGACCTGGGCCCATTTAAACACCAACACAATGTGCAGAGATCACAGCTATTGTGCTCTTCAGATTTACCTATGTAACAGAATTGCACAATCTGAGGTTCAGCAGGAAGTCCCAGGGAGACCTTGGGCTAGACTCCCAATGCTATGTCAGTGAACTACAGTAGTATGTAGGCAAACATGGGCACTTTGTGTAGACTTATTTAGTGTTTTGAGTTGCACCATGGTCCTAGAGGAATGCCTTCTTACTACACTGTCCATTGTCACTCCCCACAGAAAGACATGTATCTCCATTTTTGTCAAATTTAAGTTTACTGCATGATATGGCTGACATGACAAAACAATCCTTTTGACTCGACAAGGATAAGACTTCCCAGTCCAGCTCTCCGCTCTTAAAAATGGTGGTTCTACAAAGGTTCTTTAGGAAAGAAAATGGTTCCTAAACCCTAAACACACTTCTGCATAATTAAAAGGTTCTTAGCCTCATAAAGTGCTTTAGATGGTTCTATATAGCACCATCTGGCACCAAAAAGGGTTCTTTATTGTTATGATCTCAAGCTTGAAACAATAGAGGAACTGTTTTCGGTGCCCTTTAGAACCCTTATCTAAAAGGGGCTATATAGAACCATCTAAACCACATTCTTCATCAATCTGAAGAACACTTGCAAATCAAGTGTTCAGGGTTTTATACAGCACTGTTTTCTTTAGTAAAGAACCCTTCTAGAACCATCATAATTAAGTGTGTACTCCTGCACTCCTCAGGTGAGATGACCTGATACAATTATCAGCTCTGGCCAAGCTCCCCTTCAGCAGAACCAGGCGTGTTCACTCCTCAAACTCAAACGGATGGGCCTGGACGTCTACTTCTCACTCTTGGCCACAAAGTACAGGTGCCAAAATTTGGTTTTCTTGAGGAATGGCACACCCAAACCAGTCTAGGTTCCATTAAGAACCTTTCATCTGACTGCTTTCTGTTGAGATCTTTAAAGAAACATCTACCTGATGGTTCAACAGAGTAGTCCCAGTCTTAATCCTAGACCCCAGTCCCCTTGGACTTTAACAAAATAAGCAATGCATAATTCCTACTTTTGATGGTGGACCATGGTCCTGGAGAACATCCCCATGACTTTAAGTTATATCAAGGACTGACAAAAAGAACACACCACTTGACTACACTTCACTTAAGGGGTTGAAACAGGGAGGACACTGGACTGCAGGGCTGGACCACTCCAGTAGCACACGCACACACTCAGCCTGGGTGGTCCCTTTTTGCCCGTTCATCTTCACCCATGGACAGTAGGTGCATGTGTTGGCTGGCAATGCTAAGAATGGAATGCAGAGGGTGAGTGATGTAGTGCGCCACCGTCCCTGGCTTCATCCGGCGCGCTATGAAAACTCCACTAGGCACAAGCCAGCGCAACAATGCACCAAGGAGAAGGCTTGGGTGGGAAACAGTGAGGGGGGAGGGTAGGGAGGTGGGGTAGGGAAGAGGAGAAGGGCTAAAAAGGGGGGATGGGGAGGGAGAGGAGACGTTTACAGCTGCGGCGCAGGGCGATATGTCATCGGGCTCTGATAAGAAAATCTCCAAGCGGAAACCTGCCGTAAATCAGCTCATGCACTCACAGATCCATAGAGCTTCCCCTTGCCGTTCATGGCCACGAATAGCTCGCTCCGGACGCCAAACAGTGTCACGACTCCCCTCTCCACCGGAGATATCTCCAGAAGACCTGCAAGCCACAACAAAGAATACACATGACCTTGGGCCCTTCATATCTCTCAGGCCACTGCTCAGGATGACGGCGTTTCTGAAGTGTTTACATTTAGATTCTGGAGTGGCCTGAGAAGGAAACGACACCTTCCGCCCACAAAGCATTTCCCAAATACTGGTCTTGCTCCCAACACTGTAAAATCCCCAATGCAGAGTCTACGTCTAAACTGCTTTCAATCTCAATGGTCCTTGACCTGACCGTATGTCTTTATACGGTCCTAGTAGGTCCTAGACCTGCTATTGTAACGTGTACAGGTACATTGTCATTGATAACAATACATTATACAGTGTTATACACTCTTAAAACAAGAGTACTTTTTTCAAGGGTACTTTGTTCTAAGGGTTCTAGTGTTTTGGTTTATGATAACCATTGGAATACCTAAATGACTCCGGGTCAGATCTTTCTGTAAATGGTTATGTAGAGCTCCATAAAGGTTCTGCTGTTCTTACAAAGTTAAACTTGTGACAATGGCAGAGCCTTATATGGCACTCTATAGAAACCCTATCAAATGTTGCAATATTGAACCATTTGTAACAAATGTTCCATCAATCTGAAGAACACCTATTGTAATGAGAAACTGAGAAATGTGTTATTACTGTGGAGCGTGTAGGACATTTTTCAAAGTTCAAAGTGAATGAAAAGGTTTGAGGAAAGTTTCCAGGTTTGTTGGAAAATGTGTTATAAATGATTTTATCTTGAATCTTTGTAAGAAAGGTTCTACAAAGCAACAAACAGTTCTTCTGTTACAAGCTTGACATTTTTGGTGCTCCATAGAACAATTTAATACAAGGTTCTGTATAGAACCATTTACAGTACGTTACCATCAATTTGAAGAACACTTTCCTGATTCAAAGAGCCCTTCAAATATGCAATTTGTTCTTTTAGTGTTAATGGGTTTGTTTGTTTGTTTGTTTGTTTGTTTGTTTTTGTTGTTTTACTAAATAACACTTAAATACTGTTTTTGTAATGAGTTATAAGTTACAAAATGGTGCAATGAAAGTTGGGATCTTTAAGGATGTTACACAGTAGTTACACAGTAGTTGCGTAGTAGTTACATAGTCATAAAAGTATAATAGAAGTATAATATTAATTACGCTATTTATGTGCAGTTATTCAGCACTGATGATTCACAATTCTCCATCTACATCTCTGACATGGTTTGGCAAAACAATACGTATCACCCCCCGCCTACAAGGTCTTTGTCCAAATTCTACTAGGAGTTTGGCCTACTGTCCCTTTAATAGAGCTGCAGTGCGTCTTCAGAACCATGTCTCGTCCCCTTTATAGAGACGCTGTGCACTTACTGCGTACGTAATGAAAACGTATGTAATGTATCTCCCTTCAGTTTTATGTCATGCCTTAAAATAGTCAGAGGGGACACAAAACAACTCTTGGGAGCATATTGATTCTCCATCCACAAGTCTGGACATGCTGTTCCCTGACTGTCTCGGGCAACTACAAAAGCAGGACCATAATAAATAAATAAATAAATAAATAAATTGATGTATGCCCCATTGACGCTCATGTATACCCCTTGACTCTGGCAGGCTATTAATTAGGCATCCAAGGCCAAAGGGGGTTAATGAGCCATAACAGATGGGCTTATCTCTGGCCTAACTCAGGGACACAGCTTTAGCTATTGGCCTGGTTCCGACCCAGCTCACATTACACTCGTAGCTGTTGAGAGGGGTGTGGACAGCGTCAGTGGCCTTTTCAGTTGCCCCAGATGTTGAATGGATGATGAGAAATCTGTCAGTGGAGGCATTTTCTCACAGAAGAATGCTACCAAAGACATTAGGTCGTGACACTGATGACGAGCCTGAACTCAGAAAATCTCCGTGGGGGTGTTGTTGACCAGTGAATGCCCAGCGTTGAATGAAATCCTGCTGTGCTTAATACACACAGTGTTTATTGCAACCCAACTGGCCACAGGTCAAAACCAAGGGCTTAGGGCTCAGGCTTAGCTTTGTATAACAACAACGGGCTGGGTACTTCAACATGGGGTTTTAGCCTAGACTCGGACTACACTGCAGTGGCATTTAAAACTACGATGTACTGTTTTCTTGGACATGGCTTTTAGCCTAGTCTCTGACTGCATTGTAACGTCACATGTGACTGCTATAGACTGGTTACTTGGATATGGGGTTTTAGCCTAGTCTCAGATTACATTGTAATACCACATGTCACAGCTATGGACTGGTTTTCTAGGACATGGGGTTTTAGCCCAGTCTCTGACTACATTGTAATGGCACAATTAACAACTACAGACTGGTTTCTTGGACATAAGTTTTCAGCCTAGTCTCAGATTACACTGGAATGTCTTGTGGTGTTTTGGACACGAGGTTCCAGCCTAGACTCATTACACTGTAATGCCAGGCTAGCTGTTTTCTTTAACATGGGGATTAAGCCTAGTCTCAGGCAGCATTGTAATCGCATATATAACAACTATGGGCTGGTTCCTTGGGGTTTTAGATTTGTCTCAGATGACATCACAATGCCATTTGTATTTCCCCATTAAAACCCCTCATTGAGTTCAGGTTTAGAGGAATCACACATTGTGTTACCCTCCTCTAACACTCAGCAGTGGAGGGCCTTTGCACAAGTCAGAACACAATCCTCAAGACAACAGGACTGCTTTATAAACAGCATCAACAGTGTCCAGGGTTCATTCAATTGGCTGGATTTACAGACGATACCTCACTCTCTCTGATGTTGAACCAGTGTCCAATCTATACCTGTAGCTTGGGTTTCCAGGACAGGGATTGAGCCTAGTTTTGGTCTATGCTGCTTTTTCAAACTTCAACCAGCGTAAACAGTTCCTTTAAATCCAATCAGCTGTGGCCTGGGTTTGTGGTGGATTAGACTACACTGCAATGTTAATGACGTTATCTTACATCAACATAACACAGCTATCTCAGATTTGGAAGACATTAAGATGTTTTTAAGATGTTTGCACAGTTGAATTTTTGTGGTAGGAAATAGTTTTTACACTAATTTTTACATCAGGTAGCTCACTCTCCTGAGGCTGGACTAACCCTACTCTTAGCACTAGGCGTCCGAACCCACACCATGGCACTAACTCTAATCCTAATATAACCCTAAATCTTTTGGACTGAACTCCTCAGTGGAGACCAGTGTTGGACTAACTCCTGCGAAGTCCTGCGTACAAATTACGGTGTTGATTTCCAGACAGGGATTAAGTCTAGTCTTGGACTCTACAGCCTTTATTTTTAAGAAGGTGATGAGTATTTCTTTATCAGACGATCAGAAATGTCTTCCAGTGGTCATTTTAACCTCTTACTCCAACAAAGAAAAGCAGGGAAAGATTCATGACACTTTTTACCCTAGCACCTTTTGCTAATTGTTATCATTTATACAGTAGTTACATAGCTATTAGATAGGGACAGCTGAATTAAGGTTTACAAGGCAGTGAAATAGAAAGAAATTAAATTAATTTGAAACTAACCCTAACTTTAAGACTGAGAGTGACCAGTGAAAGGCGAAGTAGTTTTTAAATTAATATCACAGCATTGAGTGTGTCTCAAGAAGTCTTTGAGGATCAAACCAATAAACAACATCAAATAAAATGCACCCCCCAGGAATTCACAACAGATTTGAGTGTCCAGCTGTGTCCAGCTGTTTTAGTCATACTCACTGTATGAGTTCTCGCTGTGGACTCCGGTGATGGTGCCGTCCGGCAGCACTTGCAGGTGGAAGCCGATGCCCACGTTGCAGTAGAGCCGGCGCAGGCGCTTGATGCCGGTCAGGTAGTCGCTGTCCCGCGGGGACGCCTCTCGTTTCTCGCCAGGCACGCGCGCCACCGAGCGCGAGTACAGCGTCTCCCAGCGCCGCTGCGCGCTCATGAAGCGAGCGCCGCGCGCGCAGCCCGCCGCCGTCATCAGCGCGAGCAGCACCAGCAGCAGGAGCGCGCGCAGCAGTGGCGCCGCGCGCACGACCATGCTGCTGGGGACAACGGGGCGCGCGCCCAAGCCCTAACAAGACGGGAACGAGCTTCGCACGCGCGCTGGTTTTGTCCTGCTCGGGGTATTCAGGAATCAACGTCCGTCGACCCCCCTCCCCACCTTCCCCGTGTAGGTCCACACGGAACAACAACGCGCACAAAAATGCTCACGCGCACCGTAAGCTGCGTGGTGATTGTGTGTGGATATGTTCGTGTGAGTGTCCGTGTGTGTATGTGTTTGCGTGTCCGTAAATTGCACGCGTGTGTGTGACCAAAGTCGAGTCCAAGTTCGGTGAAGTCGCTCCTCTCGGCCATGCGCGCGCTATTTATACGCGCTCACAGGGTTACATCACGCGCTGCTGCTGCGCGTAGCATGGCCACGCGCCGGAGAGAGGACGGAGCCAGTTTGTGTGTGTGTGTGTGTGTGTGTGTGTATTTCATACTTTGTGGAGACTGAATGTCCCCAGTGGACACATTAGGACAATAGCAACAGCAACAAGTCTGTCTTTCTGTGTCTCTCCATCTCTCTGTCTTACTGTCTGTCTCTCATCTCTCTGTCTTACTGTCTATCTCTCTATCTCTCTGTCTTACTGTCTGCCTCTCCCTCTCTCTGTTTTACTGTCTGTCTCTCGATCTCTGTCTTACTGTCTGTCTCATATATTTCTGTCTTACTGTCTGTCTCTCATCTCTCTGTCTTACTGTCTGTCTCTCCATCTCTCTGTCTTACTGTCTATCTCTCCATCTCTCTGTCTTACTGTCTGTCTCTCATATCTCTGTCTTACTGTCTGTCTCTCATATCTCTGTCTTACTGTCTGTCTCTCATCTCTCTGTCTTGCTGTCTGTCTCTCATCTCTCTGTCTTACTGTCTGTCTCTCATCTCTCTGTCTTGCTGTCTGTCTCTCATATCTCTGTCTTACTGTCTGTCTCTCATCTCTCTGTCTTGCTGTCTGTCTCTCATCTCTCTGTCTTACTGTCTGTCTCTCATCTCTCTGTCTTGCTGTCTGTCTCTCATATCTCTGTCTTACTGTCTGTCTCTCCCTCTTTTTGTCTTTCTGTCTATCTCTTCCTCTCTCTGTGAAGCTGCTTTGTGACAACATCAGTTGTAAAAAGCGCTATACAAATAAATTTGATTTGAATTTGATTTGATTTACTGTCTGTCTTTCATATCTCTGTCTTACTGTCTGTCTCTCCTCTCTCTGTCTTACTGTCTGTCTCTCCATCTCTCTGTCTTACTGTCTGTCTCTCCTCTCTCTGTCTTACTGTCTGTCTCTCCATCTCTCTGTCTTACTGTCTGTCTCTCCTCTCTCTGTCTTACTGTCTGTCTCTCCATCTCTCTGTCTTACTGTCTGTCTTTCATATCTCTGTCTTACTGTCTGTCTCTCCATCTCTCTGTCTTACTGTCTGTCTCTCCATCTCTCTGTCTTAGTGTCTGTCTCTCCATCTCTCTGTCTTACTGTCTGTCTCTCCTCTCTCTGTCTTAGTGTCTGTCTCTCCATCTCTCTGTCTTACTGTCTGTCTTTCATCTCTCTGTCTTACTGTCTGTCTTTCATATCTCTGTCTTACTGTCTGTCTCTCCCTCTCTCTGCCCTACTGTCTGTCTCTCCATCTCTCTCTCTTACTGTCTATTTCTCATCTCTTGGTCTTACTGTCTGTCTCTCATCTCTCTCTCTTACTGTCTGTGTCTCCATCTCTCTGTCTTACAGTCTGTCTCTCATCTCTCTGTCTTACTGTCTGTCTATCATCTCTTGGTCTTACTGTCTGTCTCTCATCTCTCTGTATTTCTGTCTGTCTCTCCATCTCTCTGTCCTACTGTCTGTCTCTCCCTCTCTCTGTCCTACTGTCTGTCTCTCCATCTCTCTCTCTTACTGTCTATTTCTCATCTCTTGGTCTTACTGTCTGTCTCTCATCTCTCTCTCTTACTGTCTGTCTCTCCCTCTCTCTGTCTTACTGTCTGTCTCTTATCTCTCTGTCTTACTGTCTGTCTTTCATCTCTCTGTCTTACTGTCTGTCTTTCATCTCTCTGTCTTACTGTCTGTCTCTCATCTCTCTGTCTTTCTGTCCATGTCTGTCTTACTACAACTTCTAGTATCATGTGTTTACAAAAGGAACAATAAATGAACAACAACTACAAAATATAATAATCACCATCTTCTTGATCATCATCAAACTACTGATTTTCGTGTGTGTCTGCGTGTGTCTGTCTGTGTGTGTGTGTGTGTGTGTGTGTGTGTGTGTGTGTGTGTGTGTGTTGTGGAGGATGTGAACAGAGGGCAGTGAGCAGCAGAAGTGAAGACAGGAGACAGATCTATTAATGGACAATAACAGGAAAAAACATGAGGCAATTCAACTAGTGCTCTGGTAGTCAGTCCACAACTGGTCCACAATCAGTCAGTCTTCAGCCAATACACAATCAGTCAGTCTTCAGCAATACACAAACAGTCTTCACTCAGTCCACACTCGTCCCTCACTCACTCAGTTTTCACTCAGTCCACACTCAGTCTACACTCAGTCCACACACAGACTTCACTCAGTACACACTCAGTCTACACTCAGTCCACACACAGACTTCACTCAGTACACACTCAGTCTTCACTCAGTCCACACTCAGTCTACACTCAGTACACACTCAGTCTTCACTCAGCCCACACTCAGTCTACGCTCAGTCCACACTCAGTCTACACTCAGTCCACACACAGACTTCACTCAGTACACACTCAGTCTACACTCAGTCCACACTCAGTCTACACTCAGTACACACTCAGTCTTCACTCAGCCCACACTCAGTCTACGCTCAGTCCACACTCAGTCTACACTCAGTCCACACACAGACTTCACTCAGTACACACTCAGTCCACACTCAGTCTACACTCAGTCCACACTCAGTCTTCACTCAGCCCACACTCAGTCTACGCTCAGTCCACACTCAGTCTTCACTCACTTTTCACTCAGTCCACACTCAGACTTCACTCAGTACACACTCAGTCTTCACTCAGTTCACACTCAGTCTTCACTCAGCCCACACTCAGTCTACACTCAGTCTTCACTCAGTCCACACTCAGTCTACACTCAGTCCACACTCAGTCTACACTCAGTCCACACTCAGTCTTCAATCAGTCCACACTCAGTCTTCACTCAGTACACAATCAGTCTTCACTCAGTCCACACTTAGTCTACACTCAGTTCACACTCAGTCTTCACTCAGTCCACACTCAGTCTTCGCTCGGTCCACACTCAGTCTTCATTCAGTCCACACTCAGTCTTCACTCAGTCCACACTCAGTCTTCACTCAGTGCACAATCAGTCTTCACTCAGTCCACACTCAGTCTTCACTCAGTGCACAAACAGTCTTCACTCAGTCCACACTCAGTATTTACTCAGTCCACACTCAGTCTTCACTCAGTACATAATCAGTCTTCACTCAGTCCACACTCAGTCTTCACTCAGTACATAATCAGTCTTCACTCAGTCCACACTCAGTCTTCACTCAGTACATAATCAGTCTTCACTCAGTCCACACTCAGTACACAATCAGTCCACACTCAGTTTTCACTCAATACACAATCAGTCTTCAATCAGTCCACACTCAGTTTTCACTCAATACACAATCAGTCTTCAATCAGTCCACACTCAGACTTCACTCAGTCCACACTCAGTCTTCACTCAGTCCACAATCAGTCTTGGCTCAGTCCACACTCAGTCTTCAATCAGTCCACACTCAGTCTTGGCTCAGTCCACACTCAGACTTCACTCAGTACACAACCAGTCTTCACTCAGTCCACACTTAGTCTACACTCAGTTCACACTCAGTCTTCACTCAGTCCACACTCAGTCTTCGCTCGGTCCACACTCAGTCTTCATTCAGTCCACACTCAGTCTTCACTCAGTCCACACTCAGTCTTCACTCAGTGCACAATCAGTCTTCACTCAGTCCACACTCAGTCTTCACTCAGTGCACAAACAGTCTTCACTCAGTCCACACTCAGTATTTACTCAGTCCACACTCAGTCTTCACTCAGTACATAATCAGTCTTCACTCAGTCCACACTCAGTCTTCACTCAGTACATAATCAGTCTTCACTCAGTCCACACTCAGTCTTCACTCAGTACATAATCAGTCTTCACTCAGTCCACACTCAGTACACAATCAGTCCACACTCAGTTTTCACTCAATACACAATCAGTCTTCAATCAGTCCACACTCAGTTTTCACTCAATACACAATCAGTCTTCAATCAGTCCACACTCAGACTTCACTCAGTCCACACTCAGTCTTCACTCAGTCCACAATCAGTCTTGGCTCAGTCCACACTCAGTCTTCAATCAGTCCACACTCAGTCTTGGCTCAGTCCACACTCAGACTTCACTCAGTACACAATCAGTCTTCACTCAGTCCACACTTAATCTACACTCAGTTCACACTCAGTCTTCACTCAGTCCACACTCAGTCTTCGCTCAGTCCACACTCAGTCTTCATTCAGTCCACACTCAGTCTTCACTCAGTCCACACTCAGTCTTCGCTCAGTCCACACTCAGTCTTCATTCAGTCCACACTCAGTCTTCACTCAGTCCACACTCAGTCTTCACTCAGTCCACACTCAGTCTTCGCTCAGTCCACACTCAGTCTTGACGCAGTCCACACTCAGTCTTCACTCAGTCCACAATTAGTCTTCACTCAGTTCGCACTCAGTCTTCACTCAGTCCACATTCAGTCTTCACTCAGTGCACAATCAGTCTTCACTCAATCCTCACTCAGTCTTCACTCAATCCACATTCAGTCTACACTCAGTCCACACTCAGTCTTCACTCAGTCCACATTCAGTCTTGACTAAGTCTTCAGTACTCAGGCCAAGTTTCAAGGAGAACAATTTAGAAATAAACAGCGCCAGAATGAGCACAAAGAGACAGACACAGGCCAGCAGACAGACTGACAGACAGGCAGAGAGAGTCAGAGAGATGGGCAGGCAGAGAAACAACTTGACAAGTAGTCATCCTGGCAGACAGAAAAACAGACAAACTTAGGTGAACAGACAAGAGTGAATAACTATCAGGCAGAAACTCTTCAGTTCACACATGTGTGTGTGTGGTTGTTCCCACTGACCCTTCAGCAGTTCCGTTGTGAAGGTTGTGCGTCATTGCTGCGCAGGGGACAGAAAGATGGAAACGGCGGGAAACAACAGCACACACTGACTCAAGCTCTGCAGAGTGCATGTGTGCGTCTTGTTTATTTGTGCCTGACTTTTTGAATTTGTGTGTGTGTTTGTGTGTGTGTGTGTGTGTGTGTGTGTGTGTGTGTGTGTGTGTGTGTGTGTGTGTGTGTGTTTGTGTGTGTGTGTGTGCATGCTGCAGCGGAACCCCTCCTGAGCCACTAAATTTCTTATCGACTGAAAGCCAGTCTATTTTAGCCTCATATCCGCTCACAATGTTCCCAACTTACAATAAGACACAATTCTACCTCTCTCTCTGAAAAGAAACAACAATCTCTATAAATCTGTCACACTTTCTGATGTATAGCTGTGGGCCCTGTCTCCCTGTCTCTGACACTCTACCTATTTGTCTGTCTGGTTTTCTGTCTGTGTCTTAAGTCTGTCTGACAGTTGGCAATTCCTGCCAAATATCTCCAGGGGGAAAAGCACTTGATAATCGTGATAAATGCTAAGGTGACTTGTCCACTGGACAAATTAAGAGCTAGCCATCTAGACAAGACGCAGCTTGCACGGTACAAATTAATCAGGAATCTAACTTGATAGTGTCATCTAACGTAGAGTTTTATTTCTGTGGTCACCTCATGTAGAAATACCACCAGTAACCACTAGATTCATAAAGCTTTCTCTTTATCTACATACTGTACAATATTTGGGGCTCTGGCTGCTCCAGGTATCCGTACAGGGTTTGGTTCAAAATTAATCAGTGCCCTATTCACTATATACCTCACTACATAGTGAACAATGTAGGTAATAGTGTATAGGGGGGCATTTGGAATACAACTTACCTTGTATATGACGTAAGTACATTGGGGCGAATCTTCCCAGAACCCACTGAGAATGAACTGAAGGCTCTGCAGCTAAAAATAAAAGAGCTTTAACATGAGAGTTTATGAGAGGAGTCTGGGGCAATTTTGCACCATTGAAATTGCCCAAAAAAGGCGGGACTGTACGGAACAAAACCTAATGCTGATTGGACTGTGATACTTAGAGGCGGGACAAACTGTCTGGCAGCGCTTGATTAATACAGACCCATGGGTTTTTACTGTAATAGAAAAGAGTACTATTAAAATATTCTTCCCTTTCCTTTTTGGTGGTGCGTCGCCCCATCGCCCTAATGAAAAAAACGCCCCCTGCTGCCTGATGTCAGTAGTTTAATTTCTCTTGTCTTCAGCGGCACTGTTATTTACACAGTGCATAAGGGTTCAATTCCCCACTCAGTCTCTTAGCACTGCTTTCACATGCTTCTATAAGATGATTTTAAACATTGGCTCTGGACGTATAGTATGACGACGATGTGCTTAAAAACTATAACAAAATTTTAAATATAATTACATTTTCTCCTTAAAATTTTGGTGTTAAAAAAACTGCTTTGAATACGTTGATGCAGCGACACTTAAGGAATTAATGAATTAATGGTTTACACTGAGACAAAAGCGATTGTTGTATCGTGCTTTTTTTAATTAACTGTAAATCTCACTGTTTAAAGATGGTTAATCATTTAAGGACCTAATTAAAATTTGAAACGTGTGACAAAAGAACTTGCTGCAAGGGTTGTAGCCTGGTCTCAAGATAAATGTGTATGTATTTGCCTGAAAGACCATTCCCAGAATGCTTACAACATGTACATGGTTTGTTTTCATGGCTGTACTTAAACACTTGGTAGTGTGAATATGATACCTGAACCCTAGCCTTCATCCTAAATCAAACCCTCACCCCTGCATTAAAATTATACTTAAAATAGCTCCTTAATCCTAATCTTGACCATAAGACTAACCCTAAGCATAAACTTCACCCTAACTCTGATCCTGACTATACTTTAATAATCCTATTAATTATTTTACCTTAATTAATCATAACTCTTCTAAAGACTCCTGTGCAAAGCTCCCTCCACAACAGTTTACAGCACTGTTTCTGTAGCTCTTCTTCAGGGACTTAACAGATAGTTAAATAGGGGATTCAGCAAAACAGTGCCCCCAGTGGATGAGAGCTAAGTGAACGTAAATTATATTTAATTTTAACATATATAATATTAGTATATAAAAGTCTTATTGAGTGCCTGAACTCTAATTGCTAACGCCAGAGTGAGTGGTTTCACACTGTGACATGAAGCGCAGTGGTTGTTTGAACTCAATATGCATTGCATATTTAATTCAGTTTAATCTTAAAAGATCAAAGTAGAGAAACACTTTTGGGCTGATGACAAAATTAGACCACCCCCAGCTCCCAGACCGAAGTGTTGTCGCCTTCGTTATAATGAGACAATGATCCGCATGAGAAGGTTTTCTCATGTTCACGTTTGGCTAAACCTCATTGTGCGAATGTCAGAGCCGTGTTCTTTATCTCCAAACACTCCCGACCCAAACTGTCCAATAGCTGCAGAGGTTCTCCTGCTCTAAAGCTCCACGCTCCACTGCTGCTGCACGCTGATGGACATCCTCCGAGCGCAGAAACGCATCGCTTGTCTTCATTTGATCTCAGGCCGTCGCCGGACACTGATCAAAACCCACTTTTGTTTGGGGTCGTGTTTGTTTTAGCGCCAAAGGACAAGAGAGTGATCGTAGTGGCCCCTTCAGTCTTTCACATCTCTGGGGTTTCTTCCTCAGACATCAATCACAGACAGGAATGTAACTCTTTCAAGGGGTACGTCATTGTTTTGCCTTATTCCCCATTCGTTTCTGTTCTAGATCAACATTCCCGTAATCCATAGGCCGTGCGTATGGACTAGTGCCATGGCACATTAGATTTAGATTTAGAGAATTGGATCATACCATGAAAATTAATTATGATGAATATGATGATGATAATCATAAGCTGTTGCTCTCCAAGGTGCTGCAGTCACTCACTCAATTTCACCTCAGTGTCACTTCAATTCAGATTTTAACTGATTCCCAGATGTGTGCAATGCGTGTAGTTTGCCTTGTACCCAGCCCTTAATCCTAATATTAACCCTAACCCTAATCCCAAGCCTGAGTATAACACTGACCTCATCACTAACTCTAACACTAACTCTAACCGTCAGAGAAGGAGCTTCTGAGTAACATTTTCCCACAACAGTTTACAGCACTGTTTCTGCTGCTCACTCAATGATGTCAGATGAATTCAGAGCTCCTCCAAGACTTTATAAAGCTTTGTAACAAGTGAGCTCCAGCCTGTTAAATGGAGTGTAATTGTGTTCTCAACTAAACTAACCTACAAGTTTCATTCCAAAGCTATTATTCTCGTATTGAACTCGTATTGCTGCTGTGTTGTATGTTTGACTGAATCAGCAGGTAAACTCATGATGATACATGAAGAGTAGTAGGGTATTCCACCACCCTAAACAGCTGGCTTCCTATCAGAACTCAAGATCCAAGGGAGTAAGTCATGGGTTCAACACGGTGAGTGATTTCTTTGACAGAACCATTGTTATTTCAGCATTGTAAGGCAAAGCTACTGCTCTTCCCTCAAGGCTGTGATGAACAGACTGGGACAGTAGCCAGGTTGGCGTTTGCTGAGAAAGTGGCCAGTGTTTATTGGGGCTCTGTTTTACTGGTTTCTCCTGCGGTGTGAGTTTTACTCTCGGCAATCAGCAACCCTCTGTTAGATTGCCTTCTTTAAGGATGCCCCATTGATCTTTGGAAAGGAAGAATGCTACCAAACACAATATACTCACACACACACACACACACCTGGCTCTTATTGCCCCCAGAGCTTGAGCCGTGTGAGACCCAGAAAGATGCAACTTTCCCTTCTTTGAAATGTTTCCTGTTTCCAACCATCATCCACCTGGACTTTAAAACCTTTTCTCAATGTCCACCATCTGCCGTAAACTAATCACACACCCTTTAAAAAAAGCAGTAAGTGACATGGAGCAGCCTTGTTGAAAATTCTCTGCTACATCCAGGCCACTAGGTGTCAGTCTAAAGGCTGTTTCTTAATGTGAAGAAGAAACAATGGCCCTGCCTCCAGAGGTTACATAGTGTGATTTCTGCAGTGCTGAGTTTGAAGTAGCAACAACAGAGGTTGTTTATTTCTCTCTGTTACAGATAAGTGAACAATCACAGCAAATTTAAAGCTGAATTTTTAATTAAATATACTTCATAGTTTTACTTTAATCCATTATGAATCCTTAAAAAATACATATAAAATAATAATAAAAAAATATGGCTGCCTGCAAAATGACCAGAATCCAACTGACCAATAAAAAACAGGGAAATGTAAAATAATAATAAATAATGATAGATCTTCTTCTTCTTCATCATCATCATCTTCTTCTTCTTCATCTTCTTCTTCTTCTTCTTCTTTTCCTTCTTCTTCATCTTCTTCTTCTTCATCATCATCTTCTTCTTCTTCTTTTCCTTCTTCTTCTTCTTCTTTTTCTTCTTCTTCTTCTTCTTCATCATCATCTTCTTCTTCTTCTTCTTTTTATTTTCCTTCTTCTACATCATCTTCTTCATCTTCTTTTTCTTCTTCTTCTTCTTCATCTTCTTCTTCATCATCTTCTTCTTATTCTTTTTATTTTCCTTCTTCTTCATCATCTTCTTCTTCATCTTCTTCTTCTTCTTCTTCTTCTTCTTCTTCTTCTTTTCCTTCATCTTCATCTTCTTCTTCTTCTTCTTCTTCTTTTCCTTCTTCTTCATCTTCTTCTTCTTCATCATCATCTTCTTCTTCTTTTACTTCTTCTTCTTCATCTTCTTCTTCTTTTTCTTCTTCTTCTTCTTCTTCATCATCATCTTCTTCTTCTTCTTTTTATTTTCCTTCTTCTACATCTTCTTCTTCATCTTCTTCTTCTTCTTCTTCTTCTTCTTCTTCTTCTTCTTCTTCTTCTTCTTCTTCTTCTGGCTGCTCCCTCCCATCAGCGGTCACCACAATGGATCTGGCGCATCGATCTGGCACACTTTTTAACGCCAGATGCCTTTAGACATGATAGACATTATCTTAAAAATAAAAATGAATATTTATGAATAATATTTGTTGTATTTTTGTATGCTTGGTGTCTGGTTTTTATTTTTGATTTTTATTTGTAACTTATGTACTTTCAGTGTAATGTTCCTTTACATTATGCTGCACCATGGAAGCATGGAAATTTTTGTTACAGTTATTATTGAAAAGAACAGAATCTCCAATTTTCTAATGTTATACTGAAGTAAGACTGAAAGGAAACAAGAGAAATACACACGCGGTGCTGCCCCCTATAGGACATTTCTGGAAACTACACCAGCAACCAAAAAACTCTGGTCATGTTAAATAATGATGTATGCTTACACTTAGTGCATGAATAATAAATAACCAAGTTTCTAATATATAAAATATAACAATTAATAAAACACAAATAGATCATAATGACCAAGCAGGCCCCATTAAGTTGACAAATACAGGGGAAGATGTAGGAACTTTATAGCTGTATAACAGTGGGCGAGCGACAGCGTGGGCTGGTCCTCACTCCCCTCACACAGGAGCCATTATAATGAGGTAATCAATGTTATTCACCTCAGCTGTTAGTGAAGTTAATACAAAGAAGACATTGTTGAAGTTAATTGAATTGTTTAACTGAGTGAAACTTTTCAATATATTTAAAGTTCACTCAATGAATTTAAAGAATCACTCAATGCAGTTAATTACTTTGAACATTAGGGTTTACAGTGTTCTTCACACACTCACCCAGTCACACACTCTCACACCTGCGGACAACTTCACACACTCACCCAGTCACACACTCTCACACCTGCGGACAACTTCACACACTCACCCAGTCACACACTCTCACACCTGCGGACAACTTCACACACTCACCCAGTCACACAGCAGCACACACACACACACACTCAACCAGTCACACACACTCACACCTGCAGACAACTTCACACACTTACCCAGTCAGACATTATCACACCTGCGGACAACTTCACACACTCTGCCTGTCACACACTCTCACACCTGCAGACAACTTCACACACTCTGCCTGTCACACACTCTCACACCTGCGGACAACTTCACACACTCACCCAGTCACACAGCAGCACACACACACACTCGACCAGTCACACACACTCACACCTGCAGACAACTTCACACACTCACCCAGTCAGACATTATCACACCTGCGGACAACTTCACACACTCTGCCTGTCACACACTCTCACACCTGCAGACAACTTCACACACTCTGCCTATCACACACTCTCACACCTGCGGACAACTTCACACACTCACCCAGTCACACAGCAGCACACACACACACTCGACCAGTCACACACACTCACACCTGCAGACAACTTCACACACTCACCCAGTCAGACATTATCACACCTGCGGACAACTTCACACACTCTGCCTGTCACACACTCTCACACCTGCAGACAACTTCACACACTCTGCCTGTCACACACTCTCACACCTGCAGACAACTTCACACACTCTGCCTGTCACACACTCTCACACCTGCAGACAACTTCACACACTCACCCAGTCACTCATACACTCACACACACTCATCTAGTCACACACACTCACACCTGCAGACAACTTCACACACTCGCCCAGTCACACACCAACACACACACACTCATCCAGTCACACACACTCATCTAGTCACACACACTCACACCTGCAGACAACTTCACACACTCGCCCAGTCACACACCAACACACACACACTCATCCAGTCACACACACTCATCTAGTCACACACACTCACACCTGCAGACAACTTCACACACTCACCCAGTCACACAGCAGCACACACACACACACACACACACTCAACCAGTCACACACTCTCACACCTGCGGACAACTTCACACACTCACCCAGTCACTCATACACTCACACACACTCATCCAGTCACACACTCTCACACCTGCAGACAACTTCGCACACTCACCCAGTCACTCATACACTCACACACACTCATCCAGTCACACACACTCACACACTCATCTAGTCACACACACTCACACCTGCAGACAACTTCACACACTCGCCCAGTCACACACCAACACACACACACACTCATCCAGTCACACACACTCACACCTGCAGACAACTTCACACACTCGCCCAGTCAAACCCCATGTAGCACACACAGACACTAACCCAGTCACACACACTCATACCTGCAGTAATTTCACACACCCGTCCAGTCACTCATTCCTGGGGAGAATGTCACACACTCACCCTGTTACACACACACATACACACACACAAACACATGCACACACACACACACTCGACCAGTCACACACACATTTACACCTGGGAACATAGTCACACACTCACCCAATCACACACACACACCTTCACACCTGGGGAAAATTACACACACTCATCCTGTCACTCAGATCTGTGGACACTTGGATCATTGATTTATTCACTGATATGTTTGACATCAGCTCCCTGACTGATCTGAGTGCAGTGTGTAGCTGTAAGACCTGTGCTGTAAATTATGGAACCTCTCCGCCGTGAGCATTAAATCAATCTCTTTCTGATTTGCTGTCGTTCTCCTCAGAGCATGAGTCTGACTGCATTCAGCTGCACGTCTCAGAGCCCTGCAGCAAGGGCTAGTGTTCACAATAGTGCAGGGGTCATCTGTGTGTGGAGGGCCGTGCACATGGCCAGCAGGAGGCCTGTCTGCACCAACAAAGCCCCGCAGCCCTCAGTGGGTCAATAGCAGAGGAATTCCTGACCAGAGCAATTAGACCCGGCACGGGGAGCGGCCCTTTGAGCCCCGGGGCCAGACTGGACCTGAATAGCCTCCATTTTAATTGGAACAGTTTCCACACTCTCCACAAGCTGGAGCTTCAGGTCACTCCAGGAGCTGAGAGACGAACCGCGCTGCTCTGAGACAACTACATTTCTTCCATTTGTCATTTTCTGTACATGAGTGTAACACACACACACACACACACACACACACACACTCACACACACACACACATTATGACAAGAAGTCCAACACCAGTGGCCCAAAACACTACATGTTGACGTTAGCATTTCTGGACCTTGGGGGTTGTTTGTACCTTTTTCTGCACTCTGTTTGGTGTGGGCTGACCAGAGGTCAGTAATGAGGGGCTTTAGGGAGCGCAGGTCAGGAGCCTCTCTGCCACTGAACTAATCAGCCGTCTGCGGACCTCAATAGCCATTAAGGGCAAGGAGCAAAGAGCACCACAAACGTTTTGACTCTACTCAACACAATTGTTTGTGCTGTGTTTGTTTCCCCCAAAAAAAGAACATTTTATTGCCACTAAAGGTACAAACAGTGTTTAAAGTCCAGTAGTGTTCCCTAAAGGTACGTTACATTCTCTTCTAGGAGAGGTGAATGTTCTAAATATTCCCTGAAGAACTGTGTAAAATGAATCAACTTCATAAAAATGTCCAAGGAATGACTTTAAAATCTACAAATATCATAGAATATGGTACAGTTATGTTCCCTAAGTTAAAGTCCTGAGCGTGTGCCCTTGAGGGTACCACCACAGTGACGGTTTTCTCTGAGAGTGTATGTATTGTATGTGTTAAGCTCCAATGTAATGGACCTCCAAGGAATGCAGCTGGATGTTAAGACCCATGTTGTAGCTCTGAAGGGACATTTCCATGGTCGGTACCTCCAGTGAGCCGTACTGTACCTGTACAGGACATTGTTTTCTGACAGTGTAGGACCGAACTGATTTTATACATCCCTTTGTTTTCAAGCAATAGCAATAGCACATGAACGAATGAATGATTTCTAAGAATGAATGAATCGTACATTTTGTGGGAAACATTTTATAATTTATAATTAAACATCGTTCTAGAATTTTCTGCAACATCAACACAACACCTGGCATCATGTGAACCACGTTTGGTTAAACTACTTTAAACTTAGTGTTAACGTTGTATTTCTACATTATAAAACTCCAAAAATAGGCAACTGCCTATATTTTCTGTGTTATTACATAGTTGTACAATGTTATTACAATGTAATAGTGAAGCTGTTGCACATATTGTGGTAAAATGAAACCTGCATGTTTAGAAGAGCCTTTTTTGTGGTAACTCATAAAAGATAACCCCCCCTACACACACACACACACACCCACACACACACACCAGTCAACCTTTAAGTTGGAGATAAATCAAAGCTGTGTGTCAGAAAGCTCTGAAGTAATTCGCAGAGGAGCAGGTGTAAGTGACAGCCGAAAAAGTACAAACCACAAAGGTTCATTCAGTGTTTTCCAGTTATCTGAAGTCCCGCATACCTCTTAAGTAATATTAGAGTTTGGCATTCATGGCAAACTATAGCAACGTGTAACACTTTCTATGACACAGTTTTTTTCTTCCCTCTGTCACCGGGGGATTGCCTTGTTGTTCGCATCTGAGGCTTTTGCTGGTTTTTGAAAAAGGCTGAAGAATGTCTCAGGCGACACCGCTTCCCAGGTTCCCCCTGAGATGGGCTATTGTCAGCACCAGGAAGCTTTGGGACTTACAAAAGTATAGGATAACGTTTCTCTTTTCTCCTATAGATTTCAAAAGCAAAGCCCCACTGCTGCTTCATGCAGCTCAGCGTTTAATCAAACCCTGAACTTCTTTTCTAAAATATTTCTTTAAAATGTTATGGCTTATGTTTATTCTTTTTATTTTATTTCACTTTAGACACAGTCCAGTGCTGAAGACTGAGGAGGCAAGAGGGGGAAAAGCCACCTCCCAGTTAGAGGCCCCTGTATAGACCACTTTCACCGATGGAACTGAGCATCCTTCGTAAAGTCATTGTGAAATCAATGGTTTTAATCAATGGAAGTCAATAGCACAATTTGGTATTTACAGGGTTCTATTAGTAAATGCAGTGGCTCTCTTTAGAACATGAAGTCCTAAACAGAACCATCTGCATTGTGAAATTATTGAAGTTGAAATGTGCTCTATGTAGCCCTTTATTTGAACATAGCACCAAAAAGGTTTCTTCTACAGTAACAAGCTGGACATTGCAATAATAGGAGAACACACTTTGCTGCGCTATAGACCCATTTTCCAAAAGGTGCTACATAGAACCATATTGAAAAATGTCCTCCAACAAACTGAAGAATCATTTAACTGTGCAAGTGATTTCTCAAACTTAATAATAGAACCATTCAAGAACCCCCTTTTTAAAGAATCCAAACAGGAACTCATTGGTCACACCTTTAAAAGACTGGCTCTTTAAAAGTCCCATTTATTTCCATCATCATAGAAGTAATGCTCCTGATACCTCAGTCTGAACCCCACTGTGAAGCAACTGCCCATTAACTCCTTTAATAAATACATCGTGAGTGTATTTCTTCAAACAGGGAATTATGGGATGATTGATTTCCCATGTAACAGAGAGACTGGGTTGTAAAACGGTGGAATATTGCTTTATCGTGCGTATTGTGCATTGTGTATAATGTCCGGTCTTCCTTCCTTGTGTTTCAAAGAACCATTTTCAAAAAAGTCCTACATATAGAACCATATACAATACATTGCCCATTCATTTGAGGAAGCATCTTGCAAATGGATCTGTATTGGACTCATGGTTTTAGCAAAGAAACAGTGAAGAACCCTCTTTATTGACTGCGTACCTTTTGATTCATGCAGGAAACCAATGTGTGACATAAATAAGACTATTTTCTTTTATTTAGACCCTTGCAGGACCATCAAGATCACTTGAAAAATGCTGCAATGTTGTCTTAAAGAACCTTCTGCTGCTTACTACAGTCTGCCATTTTATAAAAGTAGCCCTGACAGATGTGTTTCTATATTTCCATATAATTTATTGGTGACATTCCTCCACATGATTAGCCTTCAGCATGTAGCTTCAGCATTACCGTCATGTCTTACAGTGTTCAATATATATTTATATATAAAAGTACCTTTCACAACTAATTTGAACTCTTAACTCGCTGAAACGTCCGTGTCTCCCTCGGTGTGATGTGGTTCCAATGGCACCTTCGGCGAGTCCTACTCTGGGACACTCGGAAAACTGTAGAAACTATGTCATCAATAACTTAAACAAGACGTGGACAAAATAAATATGCATCTTAATATTAGTAATATACAAAGTACTTCTCTTTGCAGTTCCAAGGACAGTAGACTATCACATGTAGGTTCTTCGAAAATAAAAAAAAAACTAACCAATAAAAAAGACCCATCTGCTTTATAGTGTACGCTCCTTTCTCAACAAAGTGCTTTTCCGGACACCGTTCGAAAGAAGTCCCCCAGTCCAAGGACATAACACGTCTCTGGTATGGTCAAGCACTCATATCCAAATGTTCTAATCTCTTCTTTAACAATAATAATTATAGTAATAATAATAATATTAATCATTAAAAATTATTTAAACGTTTAAAAAACATAAAGCATCAGAAATGACTGTTTACATATACATACAATAATTATACACCCCTCTCAGATGCACGAGTCTATAAACATCCAGCAGTGATCAAGCTTTTGGTCCAATAAGTAAAGGTCCTCACATCTCAAAGGCAAGACCTGACTCTTAGGAAGTGAGGAATGGAACGAAAGGTAGACCTCTGCGTCTAAAGGTTCCTCCTTAAAAGCGTCTGCCTCGAAGGCAGCCTCGGTTTTCTTTTTGGTGCGTCTGATGACCAGAGTCATCTTGGGCTTCGGTCCTTAAGAGTCTGAAGTCTTAAATCTTTCTCTCCTGGTCCTCGGGACTCTTGCCCTCGTGGCTCTCGTGGTCCCTCTGGCCCCTAGAGCTCCTATGGCTCCTGTGATCCTCATCTTTCCCATGGTCCCCATGTCCCCTGTGGTTTTTATGGCCCCTGTGCCTCCTCTTCCTGCGCTCGGCCCGGCCCACGCGGACCCTCCGGTTGTGATTTTGGTGCTGCTGTCCCTGAAGGAGGTCACGCACCATCTCATAGTCTTTGTTGCCCAGAACCCGGGGCAGGAAGAGCGACGCTTTGTCCGTGCCCCTCGTCTTAAAGCCTCTCCTGGGCCGACCCTTGCCGTTGATTGAGACGAACCATTGCTTCTTGGCCTGTGCTCGGCGCTTGTTGCCCCCGGCGACGGGCGGCTGGGTGGTGGAATGGTGCCGTGAGGCATACGTGTTGTAGCCCAGTTCGTGAATCCGCTCCAGGAACTCACACTCTTCATTGAAGGCCTCCTGAAAGGGCAAGAGAGACATTGATTTGTTTACATGTTTACCACCTAAAGTCGTGGGTTAATGCAGTGTTAGGACCCTCAGTGATGTAGTGTGGTGCTTCTGCCCAAGTCATTTTTACCACCTCCAAAATGTCACCACGCACCTCCCAGGAGACGAAGACTCAAGTTTCTTTGTAGTCCATAAATGTACCAAGTTATGCTCTATAGAATGGGTCCCCCACATGGGGCAGCCATGTTTAAAACAGATTTAGTGCAGAATTTCTGATACACCCAGGCCAACAAGCACCAGTAAAATCGGTAAAAAAGCAATCACTGCGGTAATGACTGATTGCGCCAGTGTTGGGAGGATTTGATAGCATCCAGCCACGAGAACATTAGTGAAGTAAGGTACTGATGTTGGAGGATTAGTTCTGGATCACACTCTAAAGTATATTCATCTCAGTGTTTATAAAGCCCCAACCAGTGAAAGGTTCTCAGAGGGGGTGTTCTTCCATTACACTGCCCTTGGACCCTTGGATCTATGAACCTTTTTAGCAACTTAGCAGTTATTTCTTGCAGTTTGAAGATTAGAAAGTGAGTATTAAGCCTGAAGATCATGAGGTTAATCTGTCTTTTAATCTACTCACTGGTAGGAAGCCGTGAGAATCAGTATTTCTCCACAGAAACCTTTAATTGAGTGGTTTTCTAGAAGCATCCCCTAAAAAAGGGCCTTCAAGGACCCAAAAGTGGTTCTTCTGTAAGGTGATTTCATTTTTACAAGGCAATCATTTTAAGATTAGAGCCTGCAGCTTGGACTGTGGGTGTTTATTTCTGAAGGATACTTTTTCTTTAGAGATATTAAAATAATGGGAAAAAAGAGTTTGCAGTGAATTCATAAGAAACACTCTGGATCTTCTGAGGAACCTCAATCGTAGCTATAACCTCTGAAATGTTGTTTACGGCCTGAAAAGTGTGGTTCTTCAGTGGCATCACTGTGAAGAACACTTTCTCTAGAAAACATTGTACTTTTTATAACCTTTTTAAAAAAGAGGGTTGTTTCATTATCCTTAATTGAAGACAGTTGTTCTGAATAGAACCACAAGCACATAACGAGCCTTTGTACGCTTAATACAAGCTTTGAATTATAATACGGTCTTCCCTTTAAAGGCCCTGTCTGAAAGATTCTATACAGCACCAAAAACATTGTGCTATTGTTAGGGTATGAAGCTTGTAACAGCAAAAGAACCCGATTTGGTGCCATATAAAACCTTTCTGAAAAAGATTCTACATAGAACCAAAACCAATGCATTTTCCACAATGCAAATTATCCTTCAAGGATGCAGAACGTTCTTTATGAGTTAATGGTTCTATAGAGTCCTCGTTATTGTGAGCGGACTCTCATTTTTTAGAGTGTAAACAGTCTTTGGAGAAGGTTACTTTAGTTTTACGGACATTTCTGTGAGAATTTGATAGCATCCAGCCAGAACCTTAGTGAGACCAGGTACTGATGTTGGAGGATTAGTTCCAGATCGCAAACAACACTCCAACTCATCCCTAAAGTATTATAGTTCTACCGCTCTACAGCCCAAAGCTGAGGCTCAGCTGCTCCACAGCATTTCATGAGTTTTCTTAAAATTACCTGGATGCAGGCTATGGATTGTAAGCAGCATCTCTAACTGATGCCATGGTCTTTTGTTAATTAATCTGTTATAACACTGTTATTAATGGCAAATTCACTTTCCAATCCTCTGTCTCATACTCCAGCTCTTTTGCAGAATGTTAGGCACTACATAAAGAGACCACGCAGCCATAAACAGACCCCAGACAACCTTCATAGTCCAACTAACCTGCACCCGTCTGAGATTCTCTCACTTCTCCAGCCTTCTGCAGTTCCACCTTAAAAGAGTAATCAGTCATTTCTCCACTGGTTCTTCTTCGTGTTAATAGCCTAATAACATGGCCGCCCACATGCAGAAGACCCGCTCTGTGCAGCATAATTCAGTCGACTCGAGAGCTTAGAAAGCAGTTTGATTCCTCGTCTCACGTGAGCCGTGCTTGGATACGCATGAAAAAACCACCATGTGGAGATGGACTCTAATTGCCCTTGCTGTTATTTGAGCCTGTGGAAGGCTTCATATCTCCAGGCCGCTTTGCCCAGTGCGTGACGTAACACTTACCGAGGCGTATAGGCGTCCTTTCTCATTCATGGCTAAATATCTCCCAGAGAACAGGCCCTTGATCGCCACCACACCAACATCCACTGCTGTGATCTCCAGTATACCTGGGGAAAACACATGTTTTGCTGTTATTACACTGTTATAAACGTAAATCTTTCTGTTATAACATTGTTGTTTGATATATATTCAGTTCAGCTGATCAGTATCAGGAAGAGATCTAAGGAGATATCCATTCGTGATGTCTCTGTCTCTTTCTGTCCCTCTCTCTAGGTCTCATGCTCGTTAAGACCCTCCAGACCCCAGTGACTCCTCCTATTATGAACAGGAAGAGGGTCCCGTCAACTGAACAAAGCCAGGGTCCAGATTTATTCAGAGCTGGACAGAGCCAGACTTAAACTTTGACTGAGGTCAAAGAGATTTGCAATCAATCCAAAGAGGATCCCTTCTCTTTCTACATCCCCTTCCCCATGTAATCCTTTTTCTGAAGGACAGAGGAATATTATCATTTGTAGCTTGGGGCTCTTTCAGCATGATCACAGCAGTCGTGTGTTTATTTTCATAACTCAGAGCGCTGATTGAGTTACAACCTACAGAGCAATTCCCCACGCAGCCATCCAGTTGTAAATGTGCTGACAGATTAGATACACACACACACACACACACACACACACATACACACACACACACGCACACACACAGACTCTAAGTGGATGTTTATTTAGCTCCTCTGCTGTGATTAATGGCTCTCTTCATTCAAACCCCTCCAATAATCATCCTTCTCCAGCATCAAGCCCCGCGTGTGCTCTGTCATTACGCTCAACTGTCTGTTAAATCCCTGCTTCATATGGAAACGCGCCTCCTCGCGCTATTTGCGAGCCACTTAATTGGAAACCTCTGCCTGGACAAACGAGGGCAGCAGAGCCACAAACACACACACACACACACACACACACACACACACACACACACAAACACACACACAGCTGAAAACTGCCCAGAGTCACAGTAAATCAGCTTAATAGCATTACACCAGGTGTTATAAATGGATTATATAGGTATTATAAATATATTATAGATGCATTATAAACATATTTTTGAGAGATTATAAATGCATTACAAAGGTGTTATAAGCATTACAACTGCATTTTAGATATAATTTAGAGGTTTATTATACATGGTATTTCAAAAGAATTTTGAAGGACTTATAAATACTTTATAAAAGTATTGGATTGTTTACAGAGGTATTATTAACATGTTATAGTTGCATTTAAAGGACTTTTACAAAGAAGAAATAAGTAGGGTTAAGGTGAGGAATATATATATAAAAATAAAGAGAGAGAGAGAAAGAGAGAGAGCGAGAGAGAGAGAGAGAGAGAGAGAGAGAGAGAGAGAGATAGCTAGATATATATATAAAAATAAAGAGAGAGAGAGAAGAAATTGGCTTGCACACAAACAATTGAATAAATACAAATGTCATATAAATAAATACATTAAAATCCATTTTAAAGACTCACTTGACAGACAGAAAAATAGAGATTATTTTAAATCAAATTATAATATTTAAGTGTAAATTTACATTTACGTGATAATTCAAATAACGTTTGTTTAATCACGTTTTATGTTATTTTAAAAGTATATACAGTGTACAATACCGACCTGCTTTAACGTCGGTCTGCCCATGAATCCAGTGTTTACTGATTAATTTCAGAAACTTTAGAGATTAAAGCCTAACGCTGTTATTTCAACTGAACTCCAGTCTTTTCCGGTCTCGGTTACATCCACAGTGCGACACTAATTAACCCTGTAGGCCCACAGAGACTAATATTACCCCAGTCCCAACACACACACACACACAGAGTCCCGCTAAACATAGCGTTCACGGAAGCCTCGGTGCCGTTTACAGGGGGAGAGGAGTGTATCCTGAGAGTCTCAGCTCTGAAGGGAAGTGGAAGGTGAACTGTAGCGTCCTCCGGACCGAGGCTGACCTCCAGAGCTGAGAGTCCAGTGGCCGTGTGCTAAAAAAGGGCTGGACAGCGCTCAGATGACGTGTTGTGTTTCTTTTCCTTCCACACATCCTCTGAAAACCACTTCAATACCTTAACACTTCTGAGCGCTCCTATTGGACGACTGCCCTTCAGATATTGACTAATTATAATACTGGTGTAATAATGACAATACTACAACTAATAATAATAATAATTAAAAGAAGAAGAAGAAGAGGGAATTACACTCTCACACACACCCAGTTAAACTTAGTTTACCGTTTCTGAACTGAATGTTCCTATTGGTTGACTGAAGTTCCGCTTTTGAGCAATAATAATAACACTACTACTACTACTACTAATAATAATAATAATAATAATAATAATAATAATAATAATAATAAAGAGTAATGCTGGAGTATTTTTTCTTTCTATTTGTAAATAAATATGCAGAGCTTCTAAGACGCGACTCTAAGCTCCCACACACACACACACACACACACACACCATCTAGTTCCTGTTAGGATCTGCATCTGTTTAATGAAATTATCAGCAGAGATCTAGAGATAAATTTACAGAACTCAAGGAAGCAAACATTCTCTCTCTCTCTCTCTCTCTCTCTCTCTCTCTCTCTCTCTCTCTCTCTCTCTCTCTCTCTCTTATATTTTTTTAATTCTTTTTGCCCTGCGCGTTACTCACTGAGCGGGTTGTCCTCCTCCAGGGATCCGTCGATCTTCCCGTTGGCGTGGATCTGGAGGTGGTATTTTGTGGCGCAGTAGAGTTTCCTGTGGCGCGGCGCTCCCCCGAGGTGCTCGTAGACTCCGCCGCGCGCCGACGCGTCCCGCCGCCCGCGCGGCTCCGCGTGCTCGAGCACGCTCAGCAACAACAGCAGCAGCGCGATCAGCGGCATCGCGGCATCGCACGCGCGCCTCCCGCACCCAGCAGCAGCAGCAGCTCAACCTCGCCGCGCGCTCCCGTGCGCTTGAGCCATTCACCAGAGCGAAGGGATCCACTGCGCATGAGGACACGCGACACTTCGGCGACTGACCCGCACGCACTCCTTCAGCTACTGAGCTTTACTCACGCGCACGCCTTCATCTACTGACCTACACACACACACACACACACTCCTTCATCTGCTGATCCCTAACACGCGCGCGCGCACACACACACACACACACACCTCCTGCTCCACAAGCTTTTAAACTAACGTACACACTCCTTAACTCATCAACACACACTTAGACCCTCATCCCACACACACACACACACACACCTACTGACCTGCACACACCTCTACAGCTGAACACACTCCTCTACCACTCAACACACACTTCTCCAGTGGTCTAGGTGCTCTTCTTCACTACACACACATTCCCAACTAACCTTCACACTCCTGTACAGACCCACACACACACTTCTAGTGCTCCTCCACACACACCGTCATAAACACACTCCACTCTCTACTGAGCTACATATACTTCTGCTGCTCCAAACACTCTCCCCTCTGCGCATGTGCTCCTCTACTGCTCTCTCTCTCACACACACACACACATACACACACTGCTCTCTGCTCTGCAGGCTGAGTGGATCTGCCCCATGAGAGAGAGGGGAGGACTGAGGAGGGAGAGCGAGAGAGAGGGAGGAGAGAGAGAGAGAGAGAGAGAGAGAGAGAGAGAGAGAGAGAGAGAGAGAGAGAGAGTTCCTATGGTGAGATCTCCCTGGTCGACAGTGTGAATGGAAAAAAAAGAGGCTTCTCACAACAATAGAGAGGGATACAACCAATAATGCAGGGAGATCAATGTCTCTCTCTCTCTCTCCCTCTCTCTCTCTCTCTCTCTCTCTCTCTGTAGTATGTGTTACTACAAACGTACCGTGTTGGGGTTAGGGTTACCGTGCTGCAGCTTCTCCTCCATCTCGAGCAGAACAGTGATGGTGAAGTCATTCCTGCTCATCCTCGTGCATCATTTCTGTGCACAAGTGTCTCCTGCCACTTCAGACTGTGTGAGTTTTATTGTGAATATGAGCAGAGCACTGTGCAGCCTGCTGTAAACTCAACAATGTGTGCATCATATTTTAATATAAATCCAATGACTATAGATCTCAGTGCTGAAGGAGACAGAGAGCGCCCCATCTCACCTTCAGAGGCCTGAGCTCCACACACACACACACACACACACACATACACACACACAATACACACACTCAGCATTAATAAACACTCAATATTTGTACATACACTTAGCATTATACACTCTCAGTATCAATACACACACACACACACAAATACACACTCAGCATTAATAAACACTGAATATAAGTACACACACTCAACATTAACACACACTCTGTATTAATACACACACACACACACTGCATTAACACACAGGATTAATACACACACACACACAGCATTAACACACACAACATTAATACAAACTCAGTATTAACACACACACACACACAGCATTAACACACAGGATTAATACACACACACACACAGCATTAACACACACAACATTAATACAAACTCAGTATTAACACACACACACACACAGCATTAACACACAGGATTAATACACACACACACACAAATACACATACACACACTCAGCATTAATAAACACTGAATATAAGTACACACACTCAACATTAACACACACTCTGTATTAATACACACACACACACACTGCATTAACACACAGGATTAATACACACACACACACAGCATTAACACACACAACATTAATACAAACTCAGTATTAACACACACACACACACACAGCATTAACACACAGGATTAATACACACACACACACAGCATTAACACACACAACATTAATACAAACTCAGTATTAACACACACACACACACAGCATTAACACACAGGATTAATACACACACAGCATTAACACACGCACACACACACTGCATTAACACACAGGATTAATACACACACACACACACACACACACAGCATTAATACAAACTCAGTATTAAGACACACACACACACAGCATTAACACACACACACACACTGCATTAACACACAGGGTTAATACACACACACACAGCATTAACACAGACAACATTAATACAAACTCAGTATTAATACACACACACTGCATTAACACACACAGTCAGAATTAACACAAATTTTATTTAAATGGAAAAATACAAAGAAAAGATTTCCAGTGTTTTCTTTGACCTTGACTTGATTGCATTTTGTTAACATCAAAAGATTTAGAATTTGACACCTTCAACACTCTAAAAACGTTGGGACAAAGGCTTGTTTAGCGCTGCGTAACATCTCCTTTCCTTTGAAGTTCATTCTTCAATCCTGAGGAACTGAGGATACAGCAGTTTGAAGCAACGTTTGAAAGTGGTGTAAGTTGCGTAATCTACAGCATTTTTTTACTCTTATTTTGTCCCTGCCACAACTTTTAAGGGTGTAGCCTCAGAATCTAGGTTTCAGATTTTAAATATGTCCACATTCACACAACAGAATCTGATTGGTCAGCTGGGGTTCCCCTGGGGTTCGGAATGAATTGGCAAAAAAAATCAAGTACTTTACACACACACAGATACAGACACACAGTACAGCATCTCTACACAGACACGCAAACCGCATCACAAAGCGCAAGCCATGCTTGGGCAGCCTTTTTTTTTTTTTGCTTTTTTTTGCTTTTGAACACATCCAAAAAGGCCCAATTATACACCCCAAATTACACAGCGGGCTCCGGAGGCATGCGCTCGGCCCTCAGGCTGCACCACTATCACATCAGCGCTGACCGCTCGCAGCCAGATTGAACACACACACTGTGGACACACACATGTGGCCGAGGGAGGACAGTTCAAACACAAGCATGTCACCCTGGAGACTAAATAACCGTTCTGATATTGGGTAAATAGTTTGTTGAACACATCCTTCAACAACGCCCTTACTGACCACTTCGCTGGAGAAACATGACATGTGAGACGCTCTGGAGCAGCGGCACATGAGCCAGTGTTCACCATGCCCAATGCCAAGTGTGGAACTGTGGAACTGTGTTATAGAACTTATTGTCCAAACTCTTCAGGGGTCCAAAGATTTCCGACCATATACAGACACGTTTTTTGCTACACACACACACACACACACACACCATTACTAAAACATCTGTATGTCGTAATATTCCAATAGCTGAATGCTGGAAGTGGTTTCTGCCGTTTATCTCGCTGAGCATCTTTAATCCACTAACAAAGTATTATTTCTGGGAGTATTATGGTGGGAGTCGTCAGAACCACCATACAGGAAGCTTCCGACAGCTCACTCCCACTCCACAGCGCTGGCCCTCATTCCTTCCATCTTAGGCTCTGTCCACATGGTTCCGGATATCATTGAGAACATAGTATTTTCTCTGAATCTTTATCTTCCATCCACATGAAAAGAGGATTGCTGGGGGTTGAAAGTGCTTGGACAGGGCGGACAGGCAAACTGCAGCTTTTCAAAAATGCTATAGCATCATTAGCTTAGCTTAGGCATGCCTCCTTCTGTTTTCCATATTTATAACTCAGTTAAATTCTTCACTAATCAGCACCTCCAACACTGGAAACACGGGACTTGATGAACAAGATCAAAGCCAGAGTTGGACTCTGAACGAGACTGAGTAAGCATTTTTACAGACAGTGTTGTTGCCATGGTGACGCAAAAACACAACCGCACACAGCAGCTAGTGCTTCCTTTAGCTTTTTAAGCCTCTATTTTCTGTCAGAAATGTACTTTGTGTCGGTGTCCAACCCAGAATTTCAGAGCTCTGAGGGTTTATAAATCTAAGATTATTTGATTTTAACAAGCCAGCGTGACTCAGCTACAGATTTGCTGCTGCTGTGTTTTCTTATGACTCTTACATCACATTTTATGGGGTATTACTGATCCCTTCTATGACTACTACCACTGCAACAGTGGTTTTAATATTTAATGTGAACAGAAACATTAAAAAAAATGAAAAATATTTGATCTGGGTGATAAGTTTTCTTTGAGAAATCCAAATTGATGAGGATGAGGCCTTAGGGTGCTTCCCAAACCACATCCTACCTTGCTTAATAGTGTGCCATAATAGGACACCACCATTAGTAACACAGTCATTAGTACAGTAGGTACAGTATGTACACTATGGTGTAGTATGTGGTTTTGGATGGAACCTTAGTCATTTGTCTTCACTCTGTGTTCCTTCCTTGTCGGCTCCTTTTACAACAAGAGTTTTAACCCCGCAGTTGACTACGTGCCGGATACTCTTACACATTAAAGGCCAGGGCGGGGACTATGGGATGCCCTGTGTTGCCTTATTGAATAACTTGAAGGGAAGGGAATTGGCATTTTTATCCATGTCATCTGATGAGGGTCTCTGGCTAATTCCCTTTTTTAGGAAGTGAACCTTAGCAGTACCCAGTTAGCAAAGTTGTTTTTAGAAACACTGGAAGCACATTAGGCAATTGTTGCTATATAAATGTGTAATTAAATAGTTAATGACACAGTAGTTACACAATGAATGACATCTATACACAATTCGGTTTTTGGCCTACATTTCAGGGTCTTTATTGCATTGTTATTTACAACAAACTCCCACTTTCACAGTACCTTCCCATCCAAACTAAGAAGGCAGCCCCTTGCTGCAGTTTGAGCTCGAGGTTTTCTGCCGGTGCGCCGCCACAGTGGGTGGAAGAGCGAGGCGCACATGACTCCAGGCCTAAATTGCTTCCATCTTGCTCACATTATGGTTACCATTCTCGTAATTAGCGCCATCATCTACAAATCTCCTTTCGCCCTTTGGCGCAACACCAGCACATGCCATCGGAGCGTCAAAACCCCCTATCCCCCTCACCCCCCCATACTTCCCCAAAATTCCCCTGCCCCGGAACCACCCCCTCACCCTCTTTAGCCTTGAGGGAGTGAGGCCTTAATTCGTCCCCACCAAGCCCCCCCCCCCTCACACCAACCCCGAAATCCCTTGTCCATGTATCACCAGGATGTCCTGTTTGGCACCCCCAGTTTTGAGAGTGGCCTGGTGGCCCAGAGTGGAGGAGAAGCCTGCTGCTCTGGTGACCGTTTCTGAGAGAGACGCTCTTCATGTGGTTGGAGCCCGACGGAGGGGGTGGGGGGGGACTTAGATGTGGTTGGCTGTTTCTTTCTAGAAGCATTTTAATTGCAGCCCCACAGCCGCCCACAAAGCCTTGCAGTAATAATCAGCGGGGGCTTGTCTGATTTTGGGGGCCGAGAGACATAGCGAGAGAGAGAGAGAGAGAGAGAGAGAGAGAGAGAGAGAGAGAGAGAGAGAGAGAGACGGAAATATAGAGAGAAGACATCAGCTTAATTCAAAC
>NC_089815.1:6576801-6580271 GCF_029633855.1 Hoplias malabaricus | reverse complement strand
ACACACTCTATCAGATTGACCAAAATAAGAAGAGAGGAATAGAATGAGAAAAGAGAGAGAGAGAGAAAGAGAGAGAGAGAGGAGAGAGAGAGAGAGAGAAGAGAGAGAGAGAGAGAGAGAAAGAGAGAGAGAGAGAGCGAGAACAACAAAGAGAGAAGACCAAAATAAGAAGAGAGGAATAGAATGAGAAAAGAGAGAGAGAGAGAGAGAAAGAGAGAGAGAGAGAGAGAGAGAGAGAGAGAGATGGGGAGAAATAGAGTGAGAAAATGAGGGAGAATGAAAGATCAATAGAATAATAAAAGAGAAAGAGAAATAGAACATGATAAGAGTGGGAGACAGAAAGAAAAGTAGGAGAGAGAGAGAGAGAGAGAACGAAAGAGGGAGAGAAACAGAGGGAGATGCGATAGCTCTAAGTGCTCTCTTCCTCCTCAATTAGAGGCTCATCACTCACTCACAGTTCACTTCATCTGAAGCAGCCTCAGTACGGTCAGCTGTGTCCACCGTGGCTTCTGCGTTTATCCCCCAGTTTCTCTCGTCTTTTTTCAAATGATTACATTGTCCACAGGTTACAATGAAGCCCCTGAAAGTGCTTTGTGTGTTAAAACAATTCGGACCGCCGTACCTCCCCTTTTAAGGTGGAAGGTCTTTGTATTTTCAGAGCGACCGAATTCCAAAAATGTGGAGCCCACAAAAGCTTCCTTCGTCCTTTAACAAAGGTTAATCGTCGGAAAAGGAGGCTCCGGCGGTCCAGACCCAATCAAACTGACCTCTGAACCTTTTCTGCTGTACTTTTTCTCAGGCCGTGCTCTTTCTTTCTTTCTACTTTTCCCCCTTTTTTCTCTCCCCCCTCCACTTTCGGCGCTACTGATCTGAGAGCTGCAGCCTCTTTCCCAGACGGCCATGCCTCTCGTCCCCCTGACAAATCGCTGTTGAGCCCCTTTTGTCCGGCCTCGCTTTGATCTCACCTGCCTGTCAGGGGCTAGGAAAGAGCCGCTGTACAGTTCGCAGACGCACTGCAAACAAATTGGGCCGCTACTTTATTCCCATACCTCATTACTGCAGGTCCGGCCCAGAATGCTATTAACCCTTTAAAAAGCCCACTGTGTGGGGGCCAGGTGTGGAGACACTGTGTGTGGAAGGTGCACTGAGGTGGACTGTATGCCAAGTAGTCTTTCCAGTGTTAGGCTTAAGTTAGTTTAGGGGGCTTAGGTTCAGGGTTGAGACTAGAGGACGTCCAGTAAAATCTGTGCAGCAACAGAAGTGTTAATGTCTCTGGCTTTACATCTACAATGTGGACCATAGAGTGGACAGTGAATGGAACTGAGCTTGAAAACTCCAGCAGCACTGCTGAGTCTGATCCAGCTGAAACCAGCTCAACATACCACCACTACATTAGTGTCACTGTCACACTGAGAACAATCCACCACCCAAATCATACCTGCTCTGTGGGGGTCCTTACCCTGGAAGCACAGGGTGGTAGGGGATTAACAAAGTATGCAGAGCAACCACTGGACCATAGTCCAGTGGTCAGCGGTGTGTAGAAACAGCACTGTCTGAGCCGTGTGTCCCAGGATGGCTAGGATTCTCCACATGGAGGTGTTCAGGGGGAAAGGCATGGACGATGTTAAAGTGGATCATTAGTGTTGGCCTCCGTGCCTCATTGCGTCTGCTCCATTACTGGGCTCTCTGGGCTCTGAGAGGAGCTGGACTCATTTCTGCTGCGAAGGTCACGCCCAATTTCTCAGTGATGGAGCAACAAGTCAGAGGAGACTTTTATTTGTCTTTGAACAGATTCAGACACAACAACACCCACACCCCTCTCAACACCCACCATCTCCCCCGACACCCACCATCTCCCTCGGTACCCACCATCTCCCCCAACACTCACCATCTTCTCTGACACCCAACATCTCCCCCGACACCCAACATCTCCCTCGGTACACAACATCTCCCCTTGACATCCACCATCTCCCCCGACACCCACCATCTCCCTCAGCACCCAACAACTCCCCTGAAACTCACCATCTCCCCCGAAGCTCACCATCTCCCCCAACACTCACCATCTCCCCCGACACCTACCATCTCTCCCTGACACCCACAATCTCCCCCGACACCCACCATCTCCCCCGACACTCACCATCTCCCCCAGACACCCACCATCTCCCCCGACACCCAACATCTCCCCCGACACCCACCAACTCCCCCAGACACCCATCATCTCCCCCGACACCCACCATCTCCCCCAGACACCCATCATCTACCCCGACACCCACCATCTCTCCCCGACATCCACCATCTCCCCCGACACCCACCATCTCCCCCGACACCCACCATCTCCCCCGACACCCACCAGCTCCCTTGGTACCCAAAAACTCCCTCGACACCTACCATCTCCCCCGACACCCACCATCTCCCCCGACACTCACCATCTCCCCCGACACCCACCATCTCTCCCCGACATCCACCATCTCCCCCGACACCCACCATCTCCCCCGACACCCACCATCTCCCCCGACACCCACCAGCTCCCTCGGTACCCAAAAACTCCCTCGACACCTACCATCTCCCCCGACACCCACCATCTCCCCCGACACTCACCATCTCCCCCGACACCCACCATCTCCCCCGACACCCACCATCTCCCTCGGTACCCAAAAACTCCCCTGACACTCACCATCTCCCCCAACACCCACCATCTCCCCTGACACCCACCATCTCCCCCCAACACCCACCATCTACCCCAGACACCCACCATCTCCCCCGACACCCACCATCTCCCCCGACACCCACCATCTCCCCCGACACCCACCATCTTCCCCGACACCCATCATCTCTCCCGACACCCACCATCTCTCCCTTACACCCACCATCTCCCCCGACACCCACCATCTTCCCCAGACACCCATCATCTCCCCCGACACCTACCATCTCTCGCTGACACCCACCATCTCCCCCGACACCCACCATTTCCCCCGACACCCACCATCTCCCCCGACACCCACCATCTCCCCTGACACCCACCATCTCCCTCGGTACCCAACAACTCCCCTGACACCCACCATCTCCCCCCGACACCCACCATCTACCCCAGACACCCAACATCTCCCCCGACACCCACCATCTCCCCCGACACCCACCATCTCCCCCGACACCCACCATCTTCCCCAACACCCATCATCTCCCCCGACACCCCCCATCTCTCCCTTACACCCACCATCTCCCCCAACACCCACCATCTCCCCCAGACACCCATCATCTCCCCCGACACCTACCATCGCTCCCTGACACCCACCATGTCCCCCGACACCCACCATCTCCCCCGACACCCACCATCTCCCCCGACACCCACCATCTTCCCCAACACCCATCATCTCCCCCGACACCCCCCATCTCTCCCTTACACCCACCATCTCCCCCAACACCCACCATCTCCCCCGACACCCACCATCTCCCCCGACACCCACCATCTC
>NC_089815.1:5306801-5311801 GCF_029633855.1 Hoplias malabaricus | reverse complement strand
GCAAGGCGGGAATACACCCTGGAGGGGGCACCAGTTCTTCACAGGGCAACACACACACACACACATTCACTCACACGCTCTCACTTTTGAGTCGCCAATCCACCTACCAACATGTGTTTTTGGACTGTGACCGGAAACCGGAGCACCCGGAGGAAACCCACGCGGACACAGGGAGAACACACCACACTCCTCACAGACAGTCACCCGGAGGAAACCCACGTGGACACAGGGAGAACACACCACACTCCTCACAGACAGTCACCCGGAGGAAACCCACGCAGACACAGGGAGAACACACCACACTCCTCACAGACAGTCACCTGGAGCGGGAATCGAACCCACAACCACCAGGCCCCTGGAGCTGTGTGACTGCGACACTACCTGCTGCGTCACCGTGCCGCCCCTAATGAATATTATATAATATATAACACAATTAAGGTTTATAGTACATTTGTTCCACATATTTGTACTGTTTTTTCTTTGGGATCAATAAAGGCTTATCTTACCTTTATAGAAATAGTAACATCTAACAGCCTCAGATGGAGAAACAGGGCCCAAATGAATTAAAGGCCCAAGAGGAACTCTGGTCCTAATGTAATAATCCACAAGGCTCTGCAAAATTAAGAAATGTTTTAAGCAAACGAATACAGGCTTTCAAATATTGAAGTGCAGTGAAGGTTAACATGTTCCACAACTTGTAGACACTGACAAGAAGAGACAGCAAAACAAACTTTAGTCAAATAAGTAGAGACAGAGACAGACACACACACAACATTGGCCCATATAGACCTGGCCCTCCCTTTGAGCTCTGGCCACCATCTTGTTAGTTGCGACAGTTTTTATAGCTCCTCCCTCCACTGTCATGAGACCAAATACCCACAGCACAAACAAAACAACAAAGAAGCAGAACTCTCAGGAATACAAGGTCTTCATATCAAACTCCGGTTTTCCTGCCTGAACAGGGATTAGATCCCAGATCTCCCATATAACAGAGCAGTAGGATTAGCCGCTGCAACATCTAGACATTTTACAATGTCTATCCTCCTTTGAGGTTTTGCTAAAAAGGCTTAACATCTAAATACATCAATAACGAAACACCTAATACTCGACACATCGTTAAGCCTTACTCCAGACACAAATAAATCCCAAGTACAACGGATCCATATCTGTGTAAATAATCTGGGGAATTGCCCACTGACCTGAGTGTGTTTTTGTGGCTGATCCAGGGTGTATCAGTTCAGCAAGCGGAACGCTCTGGAGGACAGCCGGCAGCAGGTGGTGATGTCCATGGTGGCGCGAGCTCGGCTGGAGGCCCAGAGAAGACTACTAGCTGATAAACTGCAGAGTCTGGGCAGCAAGGAAGCTCCAGCAGTGTTCCTGGATGATGACCGGATCTCCGTCTCGTCCAGCAACTCTAGCGTGAGTGGAAACTCTGAAAGTGGCCCTGCATCTAAGTATGTAACCTATATACGAAATAAAAAGAATGACAAATTCAGCGTTCACTGCTTGTTCAGCAATCACTACAACAAATGAAATGTGAATAACTAGCTATATGAGGATTGTAAGCACATTTTGTGTCGAAGCTAAGGTTCTGACCCACAGTTCAAACAAATATGCATTTAATATGCGTCCTTAAGGCGAGGCAGGTTTGTTGTGACAGTGATATTACAGTTTCACACATTCAAAGAGGACATAATTTTACCCCTTTTCCACAAATGGACAAATATCCCTGGAAACTTACTGAAACGTCTGCGACATACCACAAGGATCAAACACAACAGCAGTGTTCTACCTGAGGGCACAGCGGTGAGGAGCAAGGAGTTAAGGTTCTGGGTCTGGGTTTTATTATTTATTTATTTATTTATTTATTTATTGACGTTTTTGCTTAGTGTCCTTCCTTTTTTTGCGTACCATGTCCTATTTAAGTCTGCAGAGGGAGTAATTGTGTACGAAGCATGCTTCCTGTTTAGAGATTAAGTTTGAAGGACATTTTGAGCTGTAACTGTGTTGCTCACAAGAAACAGTAGCGTTCAAACCCAGTGATGGACATGTAGAGCTCGTGTCACAGCATTCTTCCATCACAGCCCTTAACAACGTGTTCATCATCAAATCAATACAAATCCAGTCTATGGTGCAAGCCCTTGTTCCTGTTCCTTTGTGATGAATTAATTGGAATGTTTCTGCTGTATACTTTAAGCTGTGAGTTTATGCGAATGATGACATGGGTAGTTAAACCTCAGATGTTTGCCTACTGCCTTTACCACAGGGATGTTTTATAGAGACATGCTGGAACAGAACACTAATCCATGATGTAATGACAGTAGATCCTGGTGTATTTCTGTTGTAAGCCTGGCATTATGTAACCTGTTGACTCAGAGATTGTTAACACTGTCAACTTCGCCACCCACTCTGTGGATTGTGGACTACGTTAGCATTAGCGTGCTGTAGCCTCAGCTTATGTGCTCACTCTCAAGTGAATTAGAGACAGCCTGGTACCCCCCCCCCCCCCCCCCCTCCCCAAGGGGACATTTTGGTTTACCTTTTAAAACCAAACCATGTTTATGCAAAGCCAGCCATTATTATGCTAAGGATCCTTATTCTTCTCTTAGGTCTAAAATTAGCGCTCACTATGTCTTGTTTGTTAATTAGCATTCTCCTGCCTTCAAGGTACATTGTCTAAAGAGGATTTTTCTAATGCAGCACCACACTAGCTGATTAGCCGTGTTTACTACAGACACTGGTTACATTTGTAGCTTTGGCCACAAGAAGAGCATAAGTCAGTACCACTTCTAATTTAAAAGCTATCAGAGGTTAGATTATTTTTTTATTTCATTATAAATGAGTTAAAGGGAAAGTTTTCTTTAAGAGTACTCTGTGGGAAGGTATGAAAAGCTGAATGAAAATGGCCTGAAAAAGAAGAGGAGGGAGTGCAAGTACATATATATATATATATAAGGAATGCTCTGTAAAGCCTGGAGACCTAAGGGCATTTGTTGTTACACTGAGGCACAAGAAAGCACATTGTGTATTTACAGCAAAGATTATTTGTAGACCAGTTATAGCTGTGCTGTGTTTTGGTCCAGTGGCACCATAAACTTGAAAGAGAAATTCTGTAAATATACCGGATTTATTGTCTCTGCCACTCTGAAACCCTGAATCTTTCATGGAAAAGAGAGTTGTTTGGGCTCTTGTTTCTGTTTGCTGTGACTTCTCAGGAAAGTGATGTGTAATTTCTTTACCACGAGTCATAGTTCTGGGCTTCAAACCCATTACTCATTTCAGAGGGGGTTGTGTGTCTTTACAGTTGAGTGAGGGATGATGGCCTTCTGTGCAGCCTCTGAAGGCCTTAGGCATGGGATTATAAAGAGGAGAACCCAATCACCCGGGTCATGTTCCCTCTGTCTCTGACAAAGGGCTGAGTTTCATACTCGGGGCACTGTGTGTGTATAGTTAGCGTGCTGGGTTACATTGTGAGTGCGATACTGTGGTGAAACTTGCTAAACTCTGGGTTTCGGGGAAATATTTTGTAATTGATTTAGGAACGTATAGAATTGAGGAGTTTTTGACTGTGTTCAAATATTTGATAAAAACCCACTGACTCCGTATTTTAACGAGGACATGTTAAAGTCCTTTTCCACACAATTCTGGGACGTAACGAAATGTCTGTGACCTGCTTTGTTTAAAATATCACAAGGAAACCCCACAGCAGCGTTCTCCCAACAGCCCTGTTCAGAAAGGCGCTCTCATATGAATGAGGGTCCAGTGCTGTGATTGGAGAGACTCAGACGAAGGGGCGGGTAATTCTAAAATCTCTGTACTCTACGTAAGATGTAGCCCAAAATTAGAACATCTTGTTCATCCCATGTTCTCTGAGATAAGGCAAGGCAAGTTTATTTATAGAGCACCTTTCGTGCACAATGGCAATTCAAAGGGCTTTACAGCGCGATACAGAAAGATTACAGTAGAATTTAAAAAGTGGAAGAAAAGAAACACAATTTAAAAGTTTGAAATAAAAGACAATAAAACAGAGGAATAAAAAAGGACCGTTATTAAAATGGTACTAGAAATAAAATGAGTACATCTACATTTTTAATTCAGTCTAAGTGCAGCACGACTCAAAGTCACAGGAGAACAGGAAGGTCTTTATTCTAGGTTTGAAGGTAGTAATATTTGGGGCCAATCTGATGTCTTCCGGGAGTCTGTTCCAGGTGCAGGAAGCTTAGTGACTGAAAGCTGCCTCCCACTGTGTGGTTCTGACCCGGGGCACTATGAACTGACCAGTCCCGAGTGATCTCTGCAGCTGCTTAACTGTGGACTTGGGAAGTCCAGTAAGGAGACCATTGCAGTAGTCCAGCTGCTAGAGATAGCCACAAAGCACTGACTGGGCAGTCTTGTTTCACAGTTCGTATGTTGGTAGGCACTTGGTATGCAAACCAATTTGCAAGTGTACTGAAAAGATAAATAAATACCCTTCAAAATAATCCCAAAAATGGAGTGTATTATTAGGATGTTCAATTATTATGAACTGTGTATTATTAGAACACACTGTAATGTTAGCATTAATGTATTATTAGTTATTTTAAAGGAGCACTTTTAATGGAGTATAACCAGATTAAGTTGAAATTTCCTCTCTTTCAGGAGCGAGACAAAGACAACAAGCTGCTTGGCGTGGATGGCATCATCAGTCACCTCAGCAGCCTTTTCAAACCCAAGTATATGGTGAGTTCCTTCCTCTTTCTAAAACAAGACGCTGAGCTAAAAGTGTCATATGTTCAAACTCACACCGTCTTTTGTGGTTTACCTCGATCAAGACTGAGTGTTCGTTAATGATGCGAACGCTTTTTAAATCAGCTCTGAACACAGTCCGTTCTGTATGTTTCTATGTTCAGAAGTTTGTGGACAGATCTTCTCATAAAAGCAAAGGATCTCATGAAAAAAACGCTTCATGTCATGGGCCAGTTGCGGTGTAGAGGTGTGTAAAAACGGGAAAAAGTAAATCA